>NW_015151056.1:47476-56191 GCF_000732505.1 Cyprinodon variegatus
GATAGATAGATAGATAGATAGATAGATAGATAGATAGATAGATAGATAGATAGATAGATAGATAGATAGATAGATAGACCATTTACAATTTTTTATTAAATAAATCAGCATGCCAGAGATATCTACTCTCACACACTGGGTATGCTGTACTTGCAACACTTTTGGCAAAAATAACACAGAAAAACCCAATGCAGCTGAACACTGTGGATTGGATACTTTGTTTTGCTCTCCACCGAGAGAGCATTGTAAGGGATACATAGATATGATCCATTTTATCAATTTTTTTCTTAATGTTTAAGCCCATATAACATACATTTTTAGTATTTCACCATAAATGTCATGATATAAAAAGGTGTGACTGTAGCTTTAGGTCTCATCGATCTGGAATCAAGCATTAATAGAATTAAATTGTTATATTTCTAAAACAAATTGGTTTGGTGTTTTCATAAGGAAGAATAATTTAGTATGGCAGCATGGAGACAGATGGTGACTCACCCCTGTAAGGTCATTGATCATCAGCATTAGCAGTTTGGAGAGTGTGCAGCAGGAAGCTGAGGGTGGAGCACCCTGCTCCTCAGTTAATTGCAGGGGCAGGTAGATTAAACCCTCTGCTCCTCCCTATGCCTCATTGTTGGAACTGCGTCACCAGTGGCTTCCCTGTGTGTCCCCTGAAAAGGCCTCTTTGACAACATTTAAATTATCATGACTCAATTTGTAACTAATGAAACACATTATTAATTTAGAATGGTTAGTTTAGAATGACTATGCTTTAGTATATAGCACCAGTTTTCTCTTAAATTTGGAATAAAACTGATGCCCTGTTATGTATTCCTTTTAATAGTAGGTCAGCTTTAGATTTTGATTTGAAGAAAAAACTCCCATGTTTCCTTTGTCCTTTTATTTTTGCTCCCTTTACAGTTCCCTTTCCTTTTTTTTTTCAGAACAAAGAATAAGCTGTGGTACTTTGAGTTCGGCACTTCGGAGACGTTTTCGGCCACATGTAAGAAGCTCCATGACTTCTTGGAGGTTGAGGTAAACCACACTCTGCTTGCAGAGAGCAATACTAGAAAGGAACAAAAGAAAAGAAAGAAACCTAATAAAAGTGTCTAGTTTTATTTGATCTGTTATGAACTCTCAAATAAAAAAATGAATATAACATTTTCTCTACATTAAAAATATTAAACTGCCTTAAGGTAAACATGATTGCTCAGCTAAGGAATGTTCTGGTCCTCCTCTGTTCTTTAAATATGCTAGATTTAACTTCAGAAAGTGTTGATGTGTGAGGGCTATCTCTGTAACTCCCTGCCTGATTTTCATAGATCCCGAGTTCAACACTCAGGTAATTAGCCCAATGTGACCCTGCTGTGCGTAATATTGAGTGATAATGAAGCTGGTGTCTATACAATTCATCTTCCACTCTCACAGAGCTATCCACACAGTGTAGAGTTCTTCATCAATTAGTGCTCTCTCTCTCTCTCTCTCTCTCTCTATATATATATATATATATATATATATATATATATATATATATATAAATATATATATATAGATAACTGTAATACTACTGGGCTGCAATTAAAATGTCATGAGATAATCAAATGTGTTAAGCTTTACTCTGCAGAATACAGTGTTTTTGACTTAACGGAGATCAGTTGCAAAGACTTTCAATCCTAAGCTTAGTCCAACAAACTTGACAGATTTGTGAGAATATCTATGGGGGGGGGATACAGTGTTTTCTTACTGGGACACAGAACAAAAGAATACAATAAAAAAAAAACAGGTTATTGGTTGATTGTTTAACACATGAAATGCCAAAAATGTGGGGAGCTTGAAACCTTGGACCCAATATTCAAGGTAGACAGACCTGGATTAGTTGAAACAAGTCTTTATTGAACAATCAGCGTGTGGCTGCTCATCAGCTGGAGCAGATAAATTGGATCCTCTGTAGGAACAGAAACTCAGGTCAGTGACTAAGAATAACGGGCTGATAATAACTAAGAGAAATTAGTCACTGACCTGGTTAAGAGTTCAGTCTGATCCCAGAGGAAGGAGATGAGTCCAAGGGGGAGATTGTCCTCAGCTTGCAGTGGGTGCCACCCCCAGAGCTCAGGGTGATGAGTGGAGCTGATGGCAGCCGACGCGGAGGAGTGTCCTTGTGGTGATGTGCATATCTGGAGTTGTAGTTGTAGCAGATTCACATTCCCGGAGCTGAGGCTGCGGCTGCGGTTGAGTTGGGGAATGGGAGTTGAGGTTGGGGTCAGAGTCCCGTTGCATTGGGATCTCGGTCTCGGTCCGGGCCGGTGCAGATTGCCGGCGGGGACAGGGCCAAAGCTCGGGCTGGGGATGGCCGGGGCAGGTCCCGGTCAGATTCTGATTATCATAATCATAATGCTGCTTGTTGAGTTACTCTCACCAAGCAGCTTGAATAATCTGGCACTGGTAGCTGGAAAACAAACAGTATATATAGGAGCTGGATACAGGTGGAACACATAAGCAGTAAAGAGAAACCGGGTAGAGTTACACAGGTGAATGGAATGAGCAATCAAGCCAACAACCAGTGCCAGGATCATGACTAAGGCTACGATCACATTGCAGGCCTTGATGCTCAAATCCGATTTTTTTTTTTTTTGCATTGCCGTTCATACTTCCAAATTGTGCGACTTGTATGTGATCTCCTGTGTGAACTGCACTCATACAAAGCAAGTGTCCCATATGAGCAGTAGAGGACGCAAACAGGTCACAGGCCAGTGTGCTCTGTGCTTACGGAAGTAAACATGGATGGTCTAGCGGTCTTTTCCAACCATAAAAACTAAATCTTTTCAATATGGTTAAACATGTATACTGCTCTTCGCATCATCATCTGCTATGGTTGCCGCTGCTGCGTAGCAAGAAGAGTGACCACTGGCGGGTATTAATGGCGTTCAGGTCGGATGAATGCGACTGGCCGTTCAGACACAGGTTGCATTTGTAAAGATCAGATTCGTATCGGATTCAGGACCACATAGCCAAGTGGCCTGGGTCGGATTGGAAAAAATCGGATCTGTGTTGTTCAGACAGCCATGAAAAGATCCGATCCAGGTCCCATATGGGCCAAAAAATCGGATTTGGGTCACTTCAGGCTGCAGTGTGAATGTAGCCAAAAAAACAATCGTAACATTCAAGACGCTCATTAGCTGCTGAAAATTGTGATATTGAAGCACCTGAAATCATTAAAAAAAGAGAAAAAACAAAAAGACAAAATTTGTCCAAGCTATAGTTCAGAACAAAACACAAGATTGTTTCGATATTATGTCTTCAGGGGCCACAACAAGGACCAGGACCAGTTCTAAAGGGGCACCTGCACCTGTTTAGAAATTCCCATAAGTTTATATTTTCCCTAGCTTAAGGAATACTTTACGCCCTATTTGGTTCAGGCAGATCAAAAAGCCAAATAGCTTAAATCATTTCCATTTAAAGTTTTATTGTAGACAAAGACCCCTAGTATACCGTCTGCATTATACCTAAGTAGACAGTGGCTCTAGAGTACTGAGAGGCAGAGGTCGCAACTCTAGAGAGGTGAATGGTGACTTTTTGGCAAATTCAGCATGTCTAGATCACCATCCCCCATACAAACTAGGCAAATTTAAATTTGCCTTTAACTCCTTCTCCGATCTAGAATTGTGGCTCCTTAGCTCCAGAGGGGGACATGGTCATCCTGGTTCTTGCCCAGATTAAATCCATGACCAGCAGGATGCATGTTGTGGAGCTTTTCATCATCCATGCAAGTTTGTCTGCTGTGCAAGTTACCTTTACTGATGTGGGGAATTTCTATTGAAATGTCAGGGAAGCCAAAAACAAGAAGATGGGCAATTTTTCGCAGATTTCACGTTTGATGAAAACCCACCATTAGAGACATTCAGGAGGTTCTAGTTAGATGAAGAATGTGTCCTTAATAATTAGGGATCAACAAGTCAAGACTACATTGTTCTTAATCAGATATTAATCTGACAGCGTAGAAAGAGGACAAAACTTGTGGGATGTGTTCCCTCCTGTTAATTCCCTGCATCACATGATGATTAATCATGTGTCATCCTGTGGAATATTAAATCATACATGTTTGACTTGCTTCACACATTACTTCAATCAAGTGAAAAAAATTGTCATAAAATATGTTTTATTTTATACATTTAGAGGGTAGTCTACAAATTACACTGTCAACTTGATTACATGGTTCCTCTGTTTTTCCTTTCATTTTTAACAGTGTGATGGTGTTACTCTGGACCTCAGTAGCATATCCCTAGAAGGCATTGCAGTTCTCAACATCCCAAGTATGCATGGAGGCTCCAATCTTTGGGGGGAAAGCAAAAAGAGGAGGGGTCAGCGTAAGGCGGGGAAGAAAAATCAAGAAAAACGGACTCCAGTGGTCGACCCCAAAGAGCTCATGTTTGCTGTTCAAGGTAGCTTTGCCATTTTAAAAAATGTTTTATTGTTTATGGCTCTGTTCTTGAATCCCAATATGATTTTCTTTTCACATCCAATTTTAACCTTTTGAATATGTGGTCCTAAGACTGATCTTTTTAAATTTGACTAATGTGGGAAAAACAAAAATAAAATTTCCAGTGACATTTGTCACAACTTTGCTACAGCAGTGGCTAGAAGTGATAGCAGTTTGTGAAATAGTCAGCAGCCTCAAAAACACCTCAAAAAGGAGGGAGAGGGAGATTTTAGACCTCACTTCTATAAGTAGGGAAACCTCTATTTAGACCAGATTGGAAGGTTCAACCCTTTTGGTTGTATATACAGAGGTTTGTATATCCTGCAAACAGAGAAATTTGCAAGGCTGACTGTGTGGTAATCTGTACTCGTTGCAATGCGACACAATGTATTTTGCTGCCTTAGGAGTTGAGAGCAGAGGAAAATACACATTTAAATAAAAGTTACCTTCAAAATCCTAAAGTTCTTCAGGAACTCGGTCTCTGTGAAGCTGTTGACATCCTTACCCCTCCAGTCCTGGCTCTGTCACAGAATCCAAACAGGATTTCAACTCTGCGCTGGGAGCAAAAGGTCTAGCAAAATTCCAGAATACAGAGTTCCATTTTCATTTTATTAGTAGTTTTACCCCCACATATCCACTAAAACCAAAAAGGACTGTATTTGGACATGTAAAACTGTAACAGATTCGTCTTCTCAATTTTCTGGATCAAAATATGCTGGACATGGAGCCATTGTCACTATTCTTTAGTACACATGGGTCAGTTTGGGGGCGAAAACAGTTCACACAAGCAGAACTTTAAAATTATTTTGAAAAAACTCACAAAAAAAAATCTGAATCGAATATTAAGAACTGCTGTAAGAATGTAGCCTTAGATATTTCTTTATTGAATTCATCACCTATGACACACATTTGACACAATATGAAATAAATGAAAGTCGCTGACACTTAATTTTGTGGTAGAAAAGTTTAGGGTTTAGGACTCAGAAACCTCTTTCAGACTCATTGAGTTAGTGTCCTTGCTCCTTTTGCATTGAAAGAAGACTAAACTTTAAGCAAAACTTTCTCATTGCACATTAATATTTCACCCATGACAAGGTGAATCACAGCCAGACGGTTTTGTTTGCAAAGAAATGGTACAATCATGTCACTGTGTGGAACTGTCACTTGGGTATTAATGCTCTGTGTAGGCAGCAGTGGACAGTCTCAGTTAATGGGAGTGGACTGAGTGAGGTGTTGGGCAAACCCTTGAATCCATTTACGTCAAAAGGAAACCCATCAACCCGAACATATGAATGAACAAAACAGAATGAGTCAGCAACTCTGTGGTAAATGCTGCAATGGCCAGAATAACCCAAAGGAAATATTAGGGAAAGAAACAAGTATGTTAAGTTTTTATTCAAACATTTCATGTATTTTACTTTAGTTTTATTTGATTGTAGCTACCAAACAATAACAATATACAAGATTGAGCTGATTCATCTGTATGTTGCTACTTCTTTAAAGAAAGGTACCTCTGGAAATGACCTTAGAGCTGTGCCATAATGGAAAATGACAGATTTTAACCAAGATCTGGACAATGAATTCAGACAACTGTTTTTGATGCTTGAAGTAAAGATATTATTAATGTATCCTCATGTTTAAAGAGGCTCCAAAGATAATGTTACTTCTGTATTTCCTCTTGATGATGCAAGCATGATGCAAGATCACCTCGTGTGTGAGTGTCCTCACATACCTGTTGGTTCCAACACTGGACAACTGTGACATTTTTACACCTATAAAGTCAGGCAATTACACAATATGACTAAATGCATAAGAAAACAGAGACCTATCGTAACTGAATCATCTGCTTTGAATGATTCACTATTTGTTCACCAGACATGCTTTGAGCCTGCTGGACCTTGATAATAGTATTTGTGTTTGTGGTACCCAATAAACACTGCCAATTACTCTGTGGCTTTACTCCTGATGTTCCTTGAAGGCTCCACACATTAGGAGCAACAAGTGACAGCAACAAAAGGCTCATGACGATTCCGCTGTAAAACCCATTACAAGGGACCCAAGAGTAACAACAACAATTTAGAATCGTGATCTCAGGTCACTTGTCTTCAAGAAATTTGATTAATTAGAAAAGGATTTGCAAAGCAGTCTGTGGGATGCAAGGCAGAACGGATGAAGAGTCAGAAAATTATACTGAAATTAACTGATATCATATAATTTCAGGTGTGGAGAGTCAGACACACCTAAAATTATGTTTTCTTTCATATTGAAAGTGGTTGCACGCCACAGAATGAAAATTATGATCAATTAATAAAAGTCTCACTGATTGATTTTAGTTCTGTTCTACAGAAACAAATATTGAATGATTTTTCAACTTTCTTGTGGACCATCAGCAGTCAGCCTGTGCTCAGCTTAAAATTTGACATGCTCAAATTTTGCTGGTGAGTTTGGCAAGAGGAGGGTAAGCTATTGTCACCTCATGTCACAAATTTGATAAAAATCATCACTGTTGACATAAATCACATTTAGTTGATTGTTTCTACACATATAGATAAATAAATTCAAATTCATTGTCAAGCAAACAGTGAGAAAATTAAGTTTGATTAAATCCATTAAAGTAGGAAAAACTTTCTGAAAAATACTTTATCCCCACTGTAAGAGTTTAGACTGTGTAAAAGAAAAAAACTACACATAATCCTGGATTTTTTCATTTCAGTGACCCTCCCATCACACTGATAGTGTTGCATTTAAATGAAAAAACTTTAAATGCGCTGTGCCTCTGTCTCATAAATGGAGGACAATTAGAGATCTGTTGCTCTTTTTACATTTATGGAGACATCTCATTTTAATTGCCTCAATTTAATCATGATACTTGTCACAGATTGAATCACAGTTTAATACATGTTATATTTGGGTGTTGCAGTCTGTTTGGGTTTGATATCTGCCTGCTGGTTCGAAGTTGATGTGCAGTGTGTTATGAAGGTTTCCTGGTGAGCTGGGTACGTTGTTTTGGTTGTGCGGATGAAGTGGATGTTAAAATCAGTACTGACGAGCCGGTAAGGCTCTCCAGACATGGCTGCAGGTGATCCCTTGTGAGACTTCACTGGTCAGAACATGATTGGTAGAGAAACAGATGTCTGTGAGCCTTTTTTTCTTCTTTTTTATGTGTTGAGTTTTTTTGTATTTGTTTTCTTTATTATTGTGGGTTTATTGTGCCTTCAGAGTTTTTTTATGTGTGTATTTCAGATCCTCTATCCTAATCACAGCAGGGGTGCCTGATCAAATGAAAATACTATTGTTCAGGTATTTTGGGAAAAGATCATAGCCAAAACTATCCTCAGTCACTGAGCTCTTCCATATTTTCTGTGTTGTAGCCACAAGCTAATAAAGTATTTAAATGAGCTAAGATTCTTTTAGAAATGAAATATCCACCACCGCTATAGATGATTTCTCCAGGTAGCATTTTAAAGGAATCTATTCTGACCAAACCTTCTTTGTCCAGATTTCTGCTGTGTCCTACGCATGTCTTGTCGCACCAAGTAAACAAGCTCACTCACTGTTTTTTTTTTTCTCAGAGAAACTTCCTCTTTCTTCCAATCTTTCATTAGACAAAGATTTGTGAAGATACTTGTTGACAGTGTTGGGAGTAACTTAAATAGATGTTTCATTAATGGATACTCAAATTATTCTACATTTTTCCATAATTCCATTAAGTCTCTTACAATATAATGACAACATTACTGCATATAACATTACTGAAATTTGATTGATTAGAGCAATTTTTCATAAGTGCATACTCTTTGCTACAGCTGAATCATCTTTGACCTGTTTGTTCAAATCACCAAATCTTTTCAGGAACAAACTGAACCGAATCACTTTTATTGACTGATTTGTTCATTTGACGTAAGCGAGCTGGTCATGCTGGTCATGTTCTGTGACACACAATGGCATCTGTTGCTCCAACATTATAGCTACAGTACGGTTGAAAATAGTCACATGAAAACGAATGCTCACTGCCTATTATCTTTACAGACTTCCGTAAACATAATAAACATAAAGTTTGATCCATTTTGGATCCAAAAATCATGGTAACAGTCATATTTTTGCATTTTTAATCTTAGCTGACTGACTGAAATGAATTAACTTGAGGGCCTGCACCCTCTGAGAAGGTTTTCTAGCTTTATTTACAATTTAAACTGTAAATGAACAAAAACTTTAATTAAAGTTCTTAAAGTAGTCTATTT
>NW_015151056.1:56688-82516 GCF_000732505.1 Cyprinodon variegatus
GGCGTGAAACCTGTTTTTCTTCAAATTTTCAGTCGAAGTCTGCTCTCTTCTCAATGTTACAGACTGCAGCTTTAAAGGAAGAGAAAATGTAGTTGCATGAATTGAATGATTACGTGTTCAACTCAGAGTTGCATGTAAAGTTAGGATAACAGGAAGCCATTAAAACAATTAACATTTTGTGGCGATAAAAAGTAACCCCACTGTTACTTTAACTACTTTAATATCACAGTAACTAAGGTATTTGCCCTCATTATGAGCAAAATAACTCCTTAAAATTTACTTTCTCATCACTCCTTATTGATTTTTTTTAACCTGAGCTGTGGATCTCTGCAGCTCCTCCAGTGTAATTACTGGCCTCCTGATGAGGATTCTCCTTGCTCATCATATGAGCTCAGCCGGACCATGTTATGTTTGTAATTGTGGTAAACTCATTCTGTTTTCTGAACAGAAAGTCTTTGAGATATTAGAAAATATGGATGGTATGGTTGTATAGGATTTACTGCAACCATGCTTCTCAAAAACTCTCTCCAGGACCTGTCGGCTGTCTTTCTTCTGCATTAATATTTTCCAACGACCTACTGAAGCCCTGAAATAGCAGCTGTAGTCAAAAATACTATTTCAGAGGTATCAGATTATAGGAGGACGAATACAAATACATTTTTTATAACTTTAGATTTTTGTTAGCTGAAAGCTTGTCTTGAAAAGTTGTCTTACTTCATAGATAAATCGTTTTCTACCCTCTTTACAATTGTACTTTCTTTCATTTCATTGTCTAAACCCAGTTTCAGAAATAATGTGAAGTTTATGGTTATACCAAATAAATAAAAAATATAAGTTGCAAGAGTTTTTTATGCCCCCCTCATACCCACAATATTTGACAGGTTACATTATAGGATGCTTCTTATTTCTGTAATAAGTTTATAAGTGCAAGTTTCAACAGTTGAAGGCCCTACCTTGCAACAATGAACACTCCATTAAATCTTGAATAAAAATCAATCATTTTAGTGTTGGAGGAGTCCGAACCCAGGAAGGCTTTTAGCGTGAGTGAGTAGTGTGTATTTGCTCTGCGTTCAAAGCTGTATTTATCTGACTCTGTCTGAGTCTATTGATGTGAGTGTTTATCCACTTGTGCTTCATATGTGAAAATGGATGCCCTTGTGGAAGGTGCCCTCAAGGAGAGCGGCCTAACTTGTCAGATCAAGAGAACGCTGTATTTATAGGTAAACAAAGGAGTGCCTTTGCCCACGGGGGCCCCAGCGAGCACTATCCACAGATCAAACTGTTGGGAGGGATTTTATTTAGAGAAAGCGTGTGTATGCGTGTGCATGTGTTGCGGATTGGCGACTGGTGGGTGGCTAAAAATAAATAAATAAATAACTAGAACCTGACCTTTCGGGAGCTGTTAAATCGTCCCACTGGTGACGCCAGGAGACAAGCCCCTCAGGTGGAAGGGAATGGCTGCAGAGTGAATTATTTAGAATGGGAGTGAGGATTTGCAAAAGAGGGGGGGTTGAAGGGAGAGGAGGTTCATGTGTGGGTGGAAGGGGTTGACGTCGAGAACTGATCCCCCCTGACAACCCTCATGAAGCTTTCTTCGGAGGATCTCCCCCTCTCACATCCTCCCTCCCTCCCTCCTCCTCCCGCCACTCCACTTTAGTTTTACGTTCAGCTGATCTGGTCCCGCTCCCCTTCGCTCCGTCACTGCCTGTCTTTTAGCCCTCAGCCCAAAGCCCGTCGCACCACATGTGTCAGAGCAGCCACCAACTGTTCGACAGTGACAAGAATGCCGTCTCTAATCACACTAGCTGTCTGGAAATAAAGCCACAGCACTGTTTTATTTTCATTTAATTCATTCCTTGATGTTAAAGGAAGCATATAATTTTAAATGAAGTTAAAAAAAAAACATTATATCCCTGTAACCCATGTAACCCAACCTAATGTGAAAAAAGTTATTGGCTTTGTTATTAAAACATAAATAAACTGTGATTGCCTACATTTGAAGCACCTCGCTTCCCTCAAACAAACCTTATAGATATATTTAATAAAACCTTCCTGACAACTTGAACTAGGCTGAACAATATCAATAAAGAGCACATCATACACTGATCTACAGAAACTTAAGAAGAGAAAAGCGAAGAAAAAAAAACATTAATCAACTTCTATCAGTCTTGGATTGAGTTTTAAGCCATTTGTATGGTTTTTGCACTCCAGAGAACTACCAACCCCTGGTCCATTTGACAAAACAGTAAAGAAACTTCCAAGGACTGATCGCTATACCAAATTTACCCAAAGAGTCAAAGTTGACTCATCCCCAAGGTCACAAAACAATCGAGAGTATAATCTGAAGCACAGAAGACTTGCTTCAGTTAAACTCAGGGTTAATAATTAAACAATAAAAAAGAATGTCAGCAAAAGGGAACCTATGGAAGAGTTCAAAGTCATTGCTGACCAAAAAGAACACAAAGCCAGTCTGATATCTTCCTAAATAAAACATTGAATGTTGCCAAAGACTAGAGAAGAAATGTCTTTAGACTTAGGGGAAGAAAACGGGAGCTTTCGTCTATAAGGAGTAAAAGCAGCGCAGCTTATATGGAAAACACAACATCAGTTTAACTTTTTGTTGATAAGGTGAAGGTCTGGTGCTGCTTTAAAACCATTTATTGATTCAATGACACTAAGGCTGGACAACTTGCCTATTTGATAAAACCGTGCTTTTTAATCACTGCTAGAAAAACCTGGTTACCAATGCATTAGCCTTTAGCTGAAAAAGTATTATGTAGCATCAACTTGGCCAGCTAGACTAATTTTTGCAGTGTATAAGACGTATTCATCTGGAAAAGAGCAGATAGAGCACCATTTTAAAGCGGAGGCTAACAGACTCAGTGGACACAGTTCAGAAACAATCAAAATACTCTTAAAAAAAAAAGAAAAATCTCTTTCAGCAGTCAGTTATTGAAATTGTAACAATACACACACAATAAAGGTCATAATTAAAACATTACAGCTACAAAGTTGACTATTAGGGTTACAGAAAAACAATGTTTCATTATGGGCCTGCCTGTGTTTGGAAGATCTAGGAGGAGTAAATTCTGCAAATCATTGATTAAATGAAATCTGCTTGGTTTCCTTAGAGAGAAAACTTCAACAGATTTTTCTCTATGAACAAATATCTATGAACAAAAGAAAACAGAGTGTTACTCCTTACCAGACTGACTTGCACACACATGTAAGTCAATCTAGTTAGCCAGGCTAATGCAACAGTACGAAGTACGAGCACACGCTATGAGAACAAGCAAAAGAGTGCTGCATTTTTGATGTTTTGGGCACAGGTGGCAGTGATCATTAGAAACCTTTTTCATGACCCTTTAATGAATTGAACCATTCATTGAAAGCTCATTTTTAAATTTCAAAGACAAAAATAGAAAAGAAATTCATTAAATTAGTTTAAGGTTCCTCACAGATTCACTTCAATTATATTTCCGTTTAAGTTTTCACTTTATGGAAACCAAGCAGATTGCATCCAGTCAGTGATTTACAGAATTCACTCCTGGATGATCCTGGATGATTATGTAGTGAGAGTGAAGAATTATTTGCACTGTGTCGTTGACCTTGCAGCAATCCCTCATACCGAACATGCATGCAGCATTTCCTTAGGTTGTCTCAGTCTGAACATAAACCTAATCTGTCGATCTACTGTACAATGCTGAGGTGTGACAGAAAAAAAAGCTAAGAAAAATTTGTATGGGTGTCAGCTGGCTGTTAATTTCTAAATATATAATGTGCTTCAATAAATACTGACTTCCAATGACTAATGTACTAGAATAGAAAACATATTTGATACTAGTCAGTTATTAAAGTTTATTATACGAGTTACACCTAGAATTTTTTCAGTGCGGTATGATGATCTTTGCAGGCCAGGGAAACAAGGAATTCCAATCGTGATGCCTCATCATATATCTCAGCACATGGATCTTCGTGTGTTTGTCAGCTTTTTGCATCAGGATAAAGTAGGAAGTCAAATATGGGAGATTCAGCCTTAAACCCTGGAGCCAGGAGGTCAACCTGCTGTGGATTGTGTGTACACACAGACTCTTCCACTCTGACCCTAGAAAGCTCTACTTTCACAGCTCCACTTTTAGATAGGGGCAGACGCATGTCCATCACCATGGTGACAGCTGCATGCCGGAGCTCGGCAGCATCAACAACTCACCCCGAACAGCAACATCGGCTCCGACACTCCTTCAGGAAACGAACCCGACTCCTATAAGCACGACAGCATTCGAGCTCCACAACTGACAGCGAGCTAACGCGCTCTCACGCACCAAGCATCTAAAAATGGGTCTTTGTTTCAATTAGTATCTGGATACTCCAAGCTGTGCTGCAGCAGCTTTCTAATCTGTGGAGTGAAGAGTCGATGGAGACGGAGCGGGCCGCTAGAACAGATGGGCCCTGCATGACACTGAGCCTCCAGCAGGGTCAAAATCAATGCTCATAACTGAAAAACAGCATAGAAATTAATAATTATATTATTACAAGATTGCTCTGCATTGCCGGTGCAATCTAATTAATGGCTGTTTTGTTTTTAGCTTGTTGCTTTTTTCCTTTTTTCATTCGAAACTGTGAACATTACGTGTTTCAGGAGCAAAAACTTGAAGTGATGAACACAAACTTCTAATAACCTTAGCGGACTTCCCTTTTTCCCCTCAATTCCTTAATTTAGTATAATACTTTGACTTTTCTTTAAAAACAACAACAAAAAGACTTTGGCATTTATTGTGGAAAATAGTTTGAAAAAAAATACTGTAAGATTTTTTTTAAGTTGCAAAAACAAAACTTTTTATTGATGTTGTTTGAAATGACTTCGGTTACTGATTTTTATGTCACTGGTGTTGTCTTTTTCGTCATCTTAGACCTGTCTGACCAATTTCTGGAGGTGGTGGGACTGGAAGGAGCCATGGAGATGGGGCAGATCTACACGGGCCTGAAGAGCGCTGGAAGACGTCTGGCCCAATGCTCCTCTGTAACCATCAGGTCTGTCTTTCCCCCCAAAAAATACCTTCTGTTCATCAAAGACTCAGAGCAGTTAATGATACCTTAAGAAAAGATGTGTAAAATATATTTAATTTAATAATTTTGTCTATTTTGCAGTAGATTTATCTCACACTGCCAAATAAAAAAACTTTAAACTTCAATACAGGAATATTAATGGGAAACACTTCCTACTGTAGTAAATATGTATGATAATTCTATGTACACCTTTAGGTTTATACTTCTTATAACCTCCTTTTATTGATATGTCAGCACATAACATTCTGCCATAAGATTTTATTATCTGGAGCTGGTAGAGAGGAGATTATTTAATATTTTTTATTTGCATTACAGCAATGTAATGTAATGTTCTTCTTCTCACTTCATCCCAGATGTTTTCTTTAAGTTTTAGGTCTGGAGACTGAATTAGAAAATGAATAAGTTAGATAAGGAGTATGTTGAGGCATTCTGTGTGATCTTGTGTTTCACAAGACCTGGTGTTAACTCCTTTTAGCGGCTTTGCCTTCAAGCCAGTCCCAGTTCTAAACTGGGACTGGCTTGAGGTGCTCGCCACCAATTCTATGAGAATCCACTATCCTTGAAAGCTTTCCTTTCCCAAAAAACAGTTTGATTTTTTTTCTCTCAGCACCAACTCTGAGCAGGGCCAGACAATAGAAATGCTGTCCTCAGGAAAACAGGAGGTTATTCAGGCATCTTATTCAGGTTTGTTGAAGTGAATGTTTTCTGAGCAGCAGCTCTAAAGGAATTGAGTTAGATACCTCTTCTCCTAATGCTGATATAAGGTCAGTGCCCACAAACAGCAGTTCTTTCTTAATATTCTAGAAATAAATTGATCTTCTGATATTAGAAAAAGGGAAGCTTCGACCTGTGGTTTTCTGTCCACTCATCAATCTTTAAAAGGCCTAATATGCAGATTGTGATTATGGTATAACTGACGTGTCACATGTTCTAAGGTCAAAATAGCCCTTCTATATTCCAATTATATTATACTCAGAAAGATTAAGCAATTCCAATAAAACAATACAAACTTGTTCCAACTTAAATATAGACAGTACACCGGTTTAAATGGCTACATTACAGATCTTTATGGAGAATGAAATGGAAGGAGGGTCAAACATTTATGATAAAAATTCCAGTTAGTTTTAAGTTTCTAGAAAACCAAATTATTACTTACAAACAGGCTGTAGCACCGGTTTCAGTTTAACATTGGCGCAGGTTTGTTGGAAAAGCCATGTTTCAGTTTTTGAGCAGAAGCTACCAGTTCTATATTTGAAATGTGTATTTTTCGGGGTTTTTCGAATACTTATCCATTGTTTCACTCCACATCCATCAGTTATGTTGGTTACTTACTCTCCTCTGATCAAAATACACAGTTTCATTTGAACTCTGGGAGCTTTTTCTCAAATTCCAGGTGTTAACGTTTGAAATGGTAAGAGACACAATGGATTTTCTTGGCATGCTTCCAAATTGGTTCCCAGACTCCTTATAGATGTTGTTTTGGAGATTTCCTGACCCTAAGGTGCCTTTTTTAACGTTACTGTGGGACAATGATCTCTGAACATTTTCTATTTTACTTTATCCATTACTCTACGGCAGTGGTCTCCAACCCTGGTCCTCAAGATCTACTGTCCTACAGATTTAAGATGCATCCCGGCTCCAACACAGCTGAATCAAATGATTGATTACCTTTTCAAGCCATCCATTTGATTCAGCTGTGTTGAAGCAGGGATGCATCTAAAATCTGTAGGACAGTAGATCTTGAGGACCAGGGTTGGAGACCACTGCTCTATGGGGTAGAGTGTTAAAATTTGGTTCTCACCAAGCCTTAACACACATTTTTTTTTTTTACCTGAATTGCTATTTAAAATTGTTTTTTTGTGTCACATCTATTGATTCTTTGATTTCAGTTTAAATGAATAAACAGAGTGCTGAGAAATGTTACACCTATGGTTTTCCAAATTTCTGATTTTTTATTTATTTAAGAGATTTCTAAAAATGTCCTTATTACAGCTACTGGAAAAAATAGAGAAGTTAATTTCAAAATGCTTTGCCCATCTTTGCCAGAGGTTCCAATACTACTGTTTACATTTGTAATTACGTGTTATTGAAAAGAATGTGTGTATAACACAACCTGTCTGGTTTGGTTTATCTGTATTTTTACTGCATTGTATTTATAACCTTGTTTATAACCTACAGAACCAGTAAATCCCTCCCAATGCAGATTGACGGCGAACCTTGGATGCAGACTCCCTGCACTGTAAGTCATTAAATCAATTTACTGTCTCACAACATGTTGTTCAAGCAAAAGACAGCCAATCAGCTGGAAGATTTAGGAGTGATGTATAGTGCTGTAGTTTACAGTTTAAAGATGAATATTTCTTCATTGGTATTTCTTTTTACTTCTAAGTTTTTCACTGCAAAACTGAAAACGAATAGTAGGACCAATCCATTTAAAATATTTTCAGGCTTTTCAGTACTCTAACTCAAATCATTTTGGGAATCAGTTAATTAACTGCAGGGCAATTTCTTTTAAAGACGAGCAAATTTGCTTGAAAAGGTTGGAATCTTGTGTTAGCAATGGTTCCCTAAAGAAAATGTGCAGCCACTATCATTCTAAATTGCCTCATAGGCAGGAAACTGCTGCTAAAACTGTTGTAGCTGCAAGAAAGCTTCATCCAGCTGGATGACTGTCTCCTCCTAAGGACCATGTGAGAGAATTGTATTAACATCAGTGCAGAACATGCTCATCAACCGCGACTGTTCCACCTGTGAGATTAGCACATGCAAAGAATGCTTCACCATCAGTCAGACTTTTAAAACAAAATATTGGCATCCCAGGTGTCAGAATGAATCAGTGATGTTTTAAATAATGATCAGTATGATGAATAATGACTTTTCACATTCTGTTAAATCATCCATTTGCAGGAAAAACAAAACCTTGATGTTTTTTTAAACAAATTACTTATTTTTTATGCTATTAAAGAGAAAAGGTACCACCAAACACTGCAGCCTATACATTTAAGAACACCCCCTACCCTTCATATTTTATTAAATTTGATAAATGTATGTTTTTCTAACACCGTATGTAGAGTAAGTGCACAGCAAATAACCACTTTTCCATCCTGTATTTCATTTTGTATGACTTTAATTCATATGCTTTTCAACATTGCAGCATATTATCTATTTAAGTGTTTGATACCTCGATCTAAAATTACTCCTGCAAACATAAACTCTTGCTTTATATCTCAGTTTTAGTCCAGGAAAATCACCTACTTATAAGGATTTAATAATAATCATTTCTAACTGGATTATTTTGGTTAAAGTCACAGAAGTTTAAAATCACCTCTCTGATATTTTAATGCTACTTCTTCACTTCATTCTTCCTTCTGATCTTTCTTTCCTTTTGTGGCAAGAGTCTTGCTTCAAAAGGTTATCTTGTGCATCCTAAGAAAAATCAGAAGTGTTAGGTCCTCGTTTAATGATGAAAGTAAGTCTATAAAAGCCCCTAACTGCCACAAAGTCAAAGTTCAAGTATAATAAATGGCAGCCTTTACTTTGAAGCTAATGTGCTCCTTTAAATGCAAATGGAAGCTACACATTAGTGCTTTGAGACTCTTGGTGTAGTGGTTTAATGATGTGTTGAATCTGACAAACACTGACAGTCGATGTGAACTGATCCATCAGACATTTCATAACATCATAGTATTATTGCTAATTCAGACAACGTGGATCCATAAAGCCCAATTTGTTTTATAAATTATGATGCACATATGTTACCATTTGATGTCATAGTAATACATCCCTGGGATTCTCAAAATGTGTTATAGTGAAGTCTATAGATGTACATTTATAAGCCATTTGACAAGAACCCATATGGGAGATTGCTTCTGTTAGTGACGCATTACTGAATTCAGCTCTGCAAGTAGATGACATTGTATGAAATGAAATATTGGTTGAACCGTTGTTACATATTAAGATAAGTAATTAGGTTTAAAAGTGAAGTTGAAAATGCACTTTAAAGCAACATTTATTTGGAGGAGTGTTGGCCTAGTGGTTAGAGCAGAGCGCTTGTGCTCTGAGAACATTGCAAGCACCCAGTTCTATACCCACAGCCTGCACTCTGGGTCCCTGAGCACTGCTCCCCAAGGAGATGGGTGAAATGCAGAGGTTAATTTCTCCAGTGTGAGATCAATAAAGTTCAGTTTTTATTATTATTTGTCCTGTTTCTATATTTAAAATCTTTTGACCTCCTTTTTAAGACTGGATATCATGTCAGCTTCCCAACTTTTAGCCTATAGCTGGCTACAAGACCATACTTATGAGACTTATGATATTCCTCTTTCTGGAAAGCCTACAAGTATCACAGATGAGATGCAATTTCTGCTGCAACAATTATCTGTCTTATATATGTATGCACCTCCACTGATCTAATAAATGCAAGTTAAATCAGCTTTAAATACAGTTTCATTTACCACTTAAAGTTGATTCACTGTGATGCAGGTTTTTAAGCCATAATAACATGATGCAAAGCAGTGTGAGGGAATAAATTAGGACACAAGGGGAATGATGCAACTGAATAACATTAACTTAAATTATGAGGGGGGGAAAAATTTTTTTCATCAAAAGAAAGTTTGTAATAATGTAAGTACAATGGGCCTCAGTGCTATATGAGACAGTCTTCCAGGCAAAATATCTGTTTCCCTTTATGTGAGACGAAAACCTTTAAACATTAACAACAGAAAATAAGTCAATCTTTTAAAAAGAAGACTTTAATCTCCCAAGTTGGAAGATGTGAGCTTTCTTATTTTTGCAAAAACTAAGTCTTGACTTACAGTACTAATTAAGGGAACTCTTTGCCATCTTTTCATATCAGCCCTATGTTTACTGAATGAAAAAAAAAGGACTCTGTCCCAAATATAAAACATGTAGGATGCTCTGTTATGTTCTGGGACTGCTTTGCTTCATCTGGCACAGGGTGTCTAGAATCTCTACAGAGTTCAATGAAATCTCAAGACAATCAAGGAATTCTAGAGCAGTGTTTTTCAGTCCTGGTCCTCAAGGCGCCCTGCCCTGCATTTTTTAGATGTTTCCCAGCTTTCACACACCTGTTATCAATTGATAGCAGATTATCAGGCTTTGCTGAACTACAATCATCTGAATCCGGTGTCCTGAACCTCAGAAACATCCAAAACATGCAGAGCAGGGTGCCTTGAGGACCAGGATTGAAAAACACTGTTCTAGAGAGAACTGTGCTGCTGTGTCAGAAAACATGGTTTCAGTCGCAGGCCATGGGTCTTCAGCAGGATACTGAACCAAAGCCCACAGCTAAAAACAGCTGAGAATGGCAAAGAGAAAAAGAGGACTATTTCGAAGTGACCGCCTGTGAACCCTGACCTAAATCCTATTGAGCATCTTTGGAAGGAGCTGAAACATGTCGTCTGGAAAAGGCAGCCTTCAAATCTGAGACATCAGACAGAAATATTACCCACCTACTACATTGTCATCATACCATAGGAGTGCATGCATTTACCAATTGCATGCACCCCTGCTGTTAATCATTAAATAGATTATTATGGTTACATTATGTATCAAAAGAAACACTTTTAGCTAAGCTTGTGCACATAAATGGGAATTCCTACTTCAGTTTCACTTTGCTCTCAAGGCATATACATGTTTAATATAAATATATACAATTGGTGGGATATAGAATAGATTTTATTATGAGAAATTTGGATATCTATCCATTGTTAATGAATATCACATTATGAACTCATTATCAGGCATTCACTTATTTTCAGAGAAGTAGTAACTAATTTAAGCATTCTCATCAGAGAGGGGTGCTAACCTATGTCTTATTTTATTAAAATTGAAAGTAAAATCAAGGCCAACAGAGCTCATATGATTTGAAGGTTTAAGAACACCAAAAAGGAGGAAAAGTTTATGTCTAATGAATCACAGATGCTGCTGCCAGTCAAAACATTTGTTCTAGAAAATGATTTGATATGGAGTGGTGCTATGGCGTGGAGGTGCATATACTGGCTATAGCAGATGCAGGTCCCGGCCCTGCTGGCCTTTGACGAATGTCTTTCTGTTCTAACCAACTTTCCTGTATTCATACTTTCATAAACAACAAAAATAAAGGCCACTAGAGCCTAAAAAATAATCTTAAAGAAAATGATATGATGTCATCTTTAAACCAACAATATTTTGTGTTTCTACTCTGTTATTCTCCCTCAACCCAGTATTTGAAGTATCATGCAGTTTGTTTAACTTTTATTTTAATTCCCCTCTTTTCTACAGCATTCACTGAAGGATTACCTTTTAAAAAATGTTGAATCAGCCATTTTGTAAAATTATATGAAGAGGATTAAAGTGCATTTAGTTGTATTTTGGAGAATATCACATCAGGAAGTCTAGTTCTCTACAAAAACATATAGAATGCTTTGAAAGTTAAAGTCATTGTGTTTTTCTCTTAATATAGATTGAGATTGTCCACAAGAACCAGGCTCACATGCTGATTGGACCGTCACAAGGCCGCAGCTTCTTCTCCTCCATCCTGAGACGAACGCGCTCTGAAAGCAAAGACTAAACCATCATTGTGGGACAGATTTGAGTTCTCTTAGACTCCTGCAGGGCAGCTGTAGGCACGTTTCATTGAGACCCAGTGGTCCAGAGAAAGTGGACTTTGATGCCTTTTTCATAGCCAAGCGCCCAGTAGCATGCTGTAGGTTCGGTTTGTGTTGCCTGCAGCATGAAGATGTGTCTCAGATTGTCGTTGTTGAATCCAAAATAAACTGTGATCGGAACAGACAGTTTGATCTTCAGTGAGCTCCAAAAATACCGAAGTTATTTCTGGAAGTACTCCTCTGTTCTTGTTCTATTTTCTGTAAAAAATATTGTCTTTTTTGCTGTTGTGCTCTGTGCCAATTTGAACAACCAAACAGATAAATTATGCATTTATAAATGTAATAATGCTCTGCTGTTTATGCTGTTCTGCTGTATTTCTGCACACACCTGATGCATGATGGGGAGTTAAAAAGGGTGATGTTGTCTGCTGACATTTGCTGCAGATTGTAGGGTATTTGCTCAAGACCCCAGCTATATTTCATTACCAGAAGCTTCTAAAATAGAGATCTGTTTGCTCCATAGTCCATACAAGTCATCTTTTTCACAATTTTATCAGCTTTGTTGCTGCTCTTTAGAGGTTTTGGGACACATTTATTTATTGCTCTTCAACATGCATGCTCCTCTTTGCTTATGCTGCATGGGAATTTTTCAGACAGTTTAACCAGTTCTGTACACACATACTGTTGCATGAGAGAGCAACAGGTTTTTGGACATTCATTAAGTGTTCATCACCTGTTCAACGATTAAAGATTAATTTGCTGTGTGATAAATTAAGCAAACAACAAATAAATGTTATAACTGACTGTAGAAAAGTACATTGAATGACAACAGCCTGTCGGTGCTCTTGAAAGCATGCAACTAATTCCAGGATCTCAAAATAAATTGAGTTAAAGTATATATGGTGCAAAAGATGAATATAATCAATGTTTGCAGTTTTAACCCTTGGCACTGGTCTTGATTCGTTTCTGTATTTTTATTTTCCCCTCACTTGCACCAAGAGCATAAACTTTTAATATTCTTTAGATGTTTTGCACATTTTCTGTAAGAACAGTGTCTTTTTAAAATGCATTCTGCATGTTTTCGGAAAACATAAAATAGTTGGACCAGCTGATATTTCTTTAGAGGTGCCATTTGCAATGCGGAGACTACGATCTGAGTCTCCTTATTTTTTTGTGCTTTGTAAAGTGCAGCATTTGTACAGTGAAGTTGTATTTTTGTACACAGTGTGATTTATTTTTCTGCTCCCTGCTTCACTTTTGCGCTCACGCCGCGTTGTTGTTGCCCACAGATAAGTTACATCTGACTGAGAAAAGTGAAAGAAACAATTAAAGGCTAGTGTTGTGTGATCCAGTGTTCTAGTATTTCTTTGATTTCTATATTTTGAAATCTTTCAAAAATTCTTTTTGGCAATTTGTTCAGAGGGAATGTGAACTTTAACTCAACACTTAATTTCTCTTAAATAAACACAAGAAAAAAAAAAAAACAGTCTTCTTAAATCTAAATTGGTCCAGATGTTGACCGAGAAAGACTGCAACATCAATGCAAAGGACAATTCAGCATGTTTTAAAAATAATGAAAATATGGATAGTGAAAATGAAATTGAAGAATAAAAAACACCATGGCTGGAAAATGCACCATGGTTGTTTAATGCTGCAACGTGGTTTAATAAAATAATTCTGTAAGCACAGTTAGTTCAGACCTACTATCAAAAGGGAAGTCAAAGCAATAACCCAATTAATCCTTAGGAAGTGAAGGAAATCATTGAGAGGGTGATTAACTACACCCTATATTCTAACTGAACCGTCTACTGTATGAGCCAAATAGGTCATTTTTTTTTAAGTATTTTGGACCTTATTGATACAGTTAATACTTTAAAGAGGAATCAATGTCTCAGAGGCATATTGCCATTTTCCTCTATAAATCGGCTGTTAGATGCCTTTTCTGACTAGCCCTTGTTTAGAGATATAGGCCATTTCTCAGACTCTGATGCGTGGGCACCAGCACTTGACCTGCGTTTCTCCATCCCTGGTGGAGTTCAGTGAGAATGACACCATGCTTCACTTCACATCAGTTTCACCTGCCTGGTAATAGAGCCCTGCCTGGATCCAAGATGGCACCAGCGTGAGAACTACTGACTAACACACTACTTCCGATATGTCCATCTTTCAGTCAAGAGTTTCTCAGAATGGTGAACTTTATTTTCAGGGAATTCACTAGAAACTATCCTACACAGGTTTAAGCTAACAATTTACTGGCTTTGATACAAAACAGCCTAAAAAGGCCAATATATGACTTTACAATATAAAAATGAATCCATTAGGTTAATTCAACAAAACTTCTTTTTTGTTGCATAGTTTGATTTGAAAAGAAGTATTACATTGTCTGCCAAGTTCAGTAGTACTTTTTCCAAAAGCTTTGTATATATATATATATATATATATATATATATATATATATATATATATATATATATATATATATATATATATATATATATATATATATATATATATATATATATATATATATATATATATATATATGTATGTATGTGTGTGTGTGTGTGTGTGTGTGTGTGTGTATGCCTGTTTAGCCCTCAGAGTGAGGACCAGTTGTGGCAAAGTGAGGACATTTTGGTGGTCCTCACATACTATTTTGCTAATGGCTAGGTTTAGGGCTACGGTGTCAATCGGTTTGGGTTAGGGTAAGGGTGAGGTATGCATCGGTACTGGTTAGGTTCAGGGTTAGTTTTAGGGTTAAGGCATAGAAGGGATGGAAAATGACTTAAAATCAATGGAAGTTAATGGGAGTCAACACATGATCCTCACAACGATTGCTGAACAAGTATCTATGTGTGTGTGTGTATTCTTAAACTTAAAGAGAAGATTATTGCAATGAACCATTTATATTTAAACAAGTTAATTCAAAGTGCTCTATTTAAAGAATTATGAGATACTGAAAAACACAAATCATGCTTTATCGAAAACTTACAGGTTTTACTTTCATCAAAGCACTAAAGGTTTAAAATTCAGATTTGGCTTTTTACTTTGTATTTTTTTTATCATAGCAATCATCATTTAAGTATAAATTTGGAAACATTTGTAGAAAGGCAAATACATTAAAACAGCATGAATGGAGATACAGAAACTACTGATTACTGTACATGTTTTATTTAAAAGAAATGTATAAATAAAACACTGTATAAGCATAAAAAAAACTGTTTTGTTCCTGTTAATATAGAAATGTTTTGGAAATAGCTTGAATCAATGAGATAGAAAAGTAATAACAGACAACAGTGTTTTTTACTGTTTATTTATCAATGCTCATTATGCATTAGTTATCTGTCACACGGATCAAGAGGAGTACAGAAAAAATACTGAAAACCAAACAAAATCTAAATAGTTACTTAATAGTTACTGCTAACATACAAGCTAATGCTGGCATGTTCAGCTAACAAACAGAATAATAAAATAATAACTTCAAACACACTTATTTAATGTTATTTTTTTTAAAACATTTTTTTTTTATGAAACATAAAACCTGGAATAACCTGGAAGTTTCTTTTCACGTTTACCATTGTAATATGATAAAGGATAACAGTAGCAGCTTGTGAAAAATATTCTCAGGGGGGCTAATGTAAAAATATATTTACCAACCCACTCAGATAATGGAAATGGAATCAACAGTGAGACGACAAATTCATTTTAACAGTAATGATTTCATTTCTTTCTTAATGTGTCCAGTTTTACAGATAATGTAAATGAGCAATTTTACATTTTATAATGGTAAATGCAGAAATGAAGGGTATCAAATACAATAATCAATAAAAATCAATGGTTGTGGTCAGCTGAATCTTTAAAAATTATGAAAATCAACCGTGTGTGCGTGAGTGAAAAAAAGAAGGCTGTTTGTGTCTCTAAGGTGAGTTACTGTGATGAAAGGTTGTCCAATGAGGGGCAGCCATCAGCTGTTGTTTCTACAGATGGATCTGAGAAGCTCCTGTAGTGCTGTTGGAAGTCTCCTTGCAGCAGAGTGGCTCTGACCAAGTGATGGCTGAAATAAAACCTCTCCTTGGCATTGAAAATGATGGTATAATATACCTATGACAGGAAATACAAAAATTGTATTGTTTATTTTGTTACTTTACACAAGCTCTAACTACCTCTGTGTTATGTGCTTCGGGCACATTATGATTTTTGTCCATTTCTTTTCTTTGTTTTCTTATAAACTTTAGTTGAAGGATCTTTTGTTAATATATTTTGGGATTCTTTTAGCAAGTTAATTATGTTAATTTGTGGTGCTGTCGTCCGCCCATAAATAGGCTGGCCTTCAGCACGTTAACGCGTTCCTGGCGCGTTCCTTTCCAACCTCGTTTGTGGACGCCGCTTTCCACCTGCTCATTTGCTCCATCGTGCGCGGTGCGCACTTGTCTTGTCGCTGCGGCCTGCAGCGGACGTTCCAGCCTGCCATGTGGTATTTTTGGAAGTCTTCTTGCAGCAGAGTGGCTCTGACCAAGTGCTTGCTGAAATAAAACCTCTCCTTGGCATTGAAAATGATGGTATAATATACCTATGACAGGAAATACAAAAATTGTATTGTTTATTTTGTTACTTTACACAAGCTCTAACTACCTCTGCCAAGTAGGTTATATTTTAGTCATGTTTGTGTGTTTGTTTGTCTCTCTGTGTATAGGATAACTTGAGAAGTTATAAACAAATTAATTTTAATGAAATCTTCACCAAAGGTGCACCTCAATCCAAGGAACAGTCCATAAAATTTTAATTATGGTCCACATCACATTCTGGTTGCAAAATTTTTTTTAAAGATTCTTTTTATTGTTTATTTATATTATTTGGAGGAAAAAGCAGTTCCCCTGTAAACCAGAGTGGCAGCAGTGATATTGACAGCTTCAGAATCTGATGCAAAAAAGTCCAGAAGTATTATAGTGAAGACAAAAACACAGGAAAGGTGAGTCATGTGTCACTCGAAGTTTCAATCTGTTGATCAAAAAAAAAAGCAGAGTACAAAGTGAATGAAGAAGGTGAGAGAAGAACAGACACCAAAACCTCCAGACACACGCTTTGCCTTAATTATAAAGTTATGAAAGGATTTCAAGGAAATTGTTTCCAGAGGTGGGCCTTATGCTAACAAACAATTCATAAATTTTAAGTATTCAGTTGGAAATTATTGACAATTGGCAAGCCACACTCAATAAAGGAGTGGTTCTGCAGGTGGGGAATATAGACCGATTCTCAGTATGTTTTGGTTACTTTTGAATGTTGGTGCTGCTTTTAAACTTGTTGCATGAGATGGACTCTACAACCCACAGAAGTGGCTCAGGTAGTGCACATCATCCAGGATGGCAGGTCAATGGAAGGTGTGGTAAGCAGGTTTGCTGTGTCTGTCAGCGTAGTGCCAGAGGCTGGAGGCACTACCAGCAGACAGGCCAGTACACCAGCAGACATGGAGGAGGCCGTAGGAGAGAAACAACCCAGCAGTAGAACCACTACTTCAGCCTTTCTTCAAGGAGAAACAGGAGTAGCACTGCCAGAGCCCTGCAAAATGAACTCCAGCACAGAACCCCTTGTGAGAGCATATGCTGGTGCGTTGGCCCTAGATTCCTCCTAATGCAGGACAATTAGTGTCAGCAGATCCTCAAAGATGAAGGCATTGAAGCTATGGACTGGCCCATCCGTTTCCCAGACCTGAATCCGATTGAGCATATCTGGGAGATCGTGTCTTATTCCATCCACCAACATCACGTTACGCCACAGACTGTCCAGGATTTGTAGATGCTTTAGTCCAGGTCTGGGAGAAGATCCCTTAATAGACCATCAGACACCTCATCAGGAGCCTGCCCAGGCATTGTAGGGAGCTTACACAGGCACATGGAGGCCACGCAATACAGAGCCTAATTTTGACCTGTTTTTAGGTCATTTCATCAAAGTTGGATCAGTCTGTAGTGTGTTATTTATTTTTACCACCCATTTTGGATGTGACCAAACATTAAATGGAGGTTATAAGTGGATTTCTGTCCCATAGAATGGCTTCAGGCTGTGTCTCCTCTACCTTCTAGTAGGTTTATTATGGCTTATACTACTGTATGCAGTTTATTTTTTATAACAGCTTTAGCCGCGTCTAAAACCATCTTTTTCTTTACAAATTGCTTTATAATTTCTTCATCTACTTTGTTTACAATATACCTGCTTTTTATAAAACTTAATTACAAAGCTTTACTTCTAATTAATATGTATGGATTTTATGTGTTGTTTAAGATCAACTCAGTTGACAGGATATGACAGTTTTTTGATTTGGTTTCTTTAATAACGGCAACAAACAGATCAATTTACATACAATAAATGAAGAAGTACTTTATTTATGCTCAGATTAAATATAAATAGATCAATTTATTCTGCAAGCAAAAAAGGAATTACTTTAGGCTTAGGATTAATTTGGTGATAACAACCTACTGATCATACTAGAATGTAGGAGGCCATTCTGTAGGACTGATAAGTGCTAATTAAGGCCATTTAATGGGCTAATAAAATCCAAAGCGGCTGTTTTAATGAACTTAAACTGATACTGTACTTATGAATAATAATAAAAATCTATTATTCATTTTCTTCTTTTTGATCAGTGAGGGTGGTGCTCACTATAGGCCGGTCACAACAGGAAAAACGATGAGAAAACTCCTAAAACTAAATTCACCTGTTTCTTCTAATGTACAACGGCCCTGTGGCAAAGACAGGTGCTGCGGAAAGCTATAAGACAGCAGCAAAGATAATTGTGTTTTCATTATTAACTTTTTTTTTTATTTGTCTGAACTTTTTAATATAAATATTATAAAGAAAGACACAAAAGTTATAAAACTTAAACGAAATCTTTAAGTTCAAATCTACAAGTTTAAGTTTATATGTTTATATATTTATATTATATCATATTATATTATTATTATTTATATTATATTATCTTGGGTGGTTTGTTGTATATATATCTATAAAAAAAATTTTGCATCTGGAGAGGTAACAAAAGTAATTTCCCTCTGGGATTATTAAAGTATTTCTGATTCTCAACTCCTCCCGACCAGTAGGTGGAGCACTAGTTCTGTACTTTATTTACCAGGCGGTTGCCAGGTCTGAGAAAATGTGTGCACGAGGAATATGGGGTGATTTTTCTGCCAAAACGTTGTACAAAAATGCATGTTGCGCACACACATAAAGCATGTTGCAAATGCGTAAAGCATGTTTCACACAAACAAATCTTATCACTCACAAATAAACATGTTGCACTCAAATAAATGTTATTGTTCACAAATAAAACTTGTTTTACAAACTCTCCTCAAATGTCACACACAAATAAAACGTTTTTTTTCAAACTGTCCTTAAATGTTGCACACACACAAAAATTACTTTTACAAACTAATTTTGGGGGAACGCAGCTCGACGTAACACCGGCACGTTTCAGTTGTTTTGATTGTATGGCGCCTCCTGCTGTCGGTTAGTCAGAATGACAGTTCTCCATTTATCACGTGACTTTTGGCAGAAACTTATCGCGGAGTGTGAAGAATTGTCTCATACGCGAGGAGAGGCTGTTTTGTATGCGAGCAGAGATCATTTTGTACTCAGGGACAATTTACAAATTATATTTTCAGTGCTATGTTAGAGTCCGGTTTCCAAAACCAAAAATTGTTGTGTGTGCAACATTCAAGGACAGTTTGAAAAAAAAGTTGTATTTGTGTGTGACATTAGAGGAGAGTTTGTAACACAAGTTTTATTTGTGAACAATAACATTTATTTGAGTGCAACATGTTTATTTGTGAGTGATAAGATTTGTTTGTGTGAAACATGCTTTACGCATTTGCAACATGCTTTATGTGTGTGCGCAAGATGCATTTTTGTACACGTTTTGGCAGAAAAATCACTCCATAGAGGAACAAGTAAAATAATAAAACTGCTTTCTGTAAAATGCTTTCTGTAGTTTCGTTATCTATTTCATAAACTTTCTATTTGGCACCAATAACATATTTTTGAACTGAAATGACTTTTTATGCATGTGTCTATCAGAAGCTGCTGATGCTGTTAAATATAGAATAGTTTATGTGCTTTGTGCAGGATTGAACACCTTATCCTTGCCAAGAATTAAGGTTTCTTGCATGCAAATTAATGTTAGGAGTTGTAGGGAGAGGTAGAGGCTTTTCCAGGGCATTTGGTTAAGTTGCAAAAAAAAAAAAATCTGTCCCAATAGACTTCAATTAGATCCGAGTCGATGCTGTGTAAATGTATAAAGTAAGTTAGTTTTCTTCATGTAAAAAGGCTTTTCCCCATAGGCTACATCTTTCTGTTAGCAAATGTTGTTCTTGATCCTTCGAAGAGATTTAAGTGTGACCTGTGCGTTACTTCCAGGTCAGTGCCTTCTGCAAGTCTTCAGCGCCCAACAATGTATCCCTTTACATGAGAGGGAAGAGCTGGCGCTTAAGCAAGTCCCTCTGGAGGCTCTTCAAAACACCGTTACCATGGTCACAAACTTGACCGAATAGAGAAGTGAGTGGCGCGTTTGTGTGTACACACTGTATGTGAATGAAACCCAGGAGGGAATGAAGACAGGACTGTGTGTGAGATGAAAGGAGAGGAGAGGAGAGGGGTGCAGGTGGACTATGCCTGAGTGTTTTGAATATTATCAAACAATGATGCAAAGTTATTATAGATCATTTAAGAGGCCATACTCACTGATACTGAGCCTACCCGTGCGCACCGCCTGCATCCGGGCGTGATTGACTGCCCGCAGCTATCTGATCCACTGAAAGGCATTGACAACCAATAGGGAGCAGAGCGCCGCTTGTTTCCATGGGAGGCCCCGGGAGGCGATGCCAAGCCGCCCAGAACAAGCACAGAGAGCGGGGAGACGCTCAGACAGCAGCCGGGACCGGTGCAGATCCTGCCGGCGGCTCCGTGGCTTTCTGTGCCTGGATGAAAACGACGCGAAGGCGCCAGGTGGGTGCATATTACCCCCCCCCCCCCCCCCAGTCCTTCTTCACCTCTCATCCACTGAAGTTTATATTGAATTAGGAGGCATTTTGGTGCGCCCTCTATAGCTCCGTGCGCTCCTTTTAACGCGCTGTTTGTTGTCTGTCAACTTTAGTTTGTTACAGTATTACATCGTGAAGAAAACTGCGTTTTTGAGTACAGTTAATGTAATTCATAATATATATTTCTTTTGGTTCCTATGCTCTCCTTTTACAGCGCCTGAAAGGAGTGGGACAGGATACAGACTGGAGGTCTTGGAAAATGGATGGAAATCATGACCAGCAGGTGCCTTATTGTAACTCCATAGTAAGTAATCACAACTCCACCTAAAACAGTTTATATAAAAAGAATTTCCTTTGTCTACTAATTCAAACAGTTAATTAACGCAATCTTGACTTATTATTTGAATCTTTTTTTTTATAGTTTACATTGGATTTATGATCTTTTGATTTCTTTTTGATTGCTGTGTAATCTATCATGGATTAAACTTTCTTTTAAAACTTTTATTTCTTAACAAAATAAAGTTATATACTATCTATGCTGATGGTAATAAGCAGGTTTTTATTTCAGTTAGAATTTCAGCTGCACTTCATCAAAGAAAAACGACAATCAACAACAATAATAATTTAAAAAAACAAATTACTTCCACATATTTCTTGTCACCTGAAAAGTAGGAATCTAAAACTGGAAGAAATTGTTTTTATTTACATAGAAATGTAAAGATGGATTGGGTTTTTCTATAATAAACAGTTTTTATACTTTTACAATGCACTGTTATGGGGAGACTGTATTGGTCGCTGCAGCATTGTTTCAATCTAATCAATGCGACGCTTTCTTACTGCATTTTCATTGTAATCTTAGACAATATTTCATAGATTTGCACTTAGACATAGAAATATGCAAATTAAATGCAGCTTATTTGTTTAGGAGGGAAAGTTAGCAAATTATAAAACATCACTATAAGTGATATCAGAATATCATAATGGTAAACTGCAGTAAATGTTATCCTTTCAATCCCACCAAGCAATGATAATCATGGGATTTCAAGATTGGTCAAAACATAAACAATTGTGATTTTTCTTTTCCCCTCATTTGTCAGCTTTAGAAGTAAGTGGAGCTGCAATGAATGGCCTATTCAGCTCCACTGGTGATAGAGCCTGTGGTTTTGCACAGAATAGAAAGAACGATATTTTTTTTTTCCCCCAGAAGCTGCAAAGGAAGACATCGAGCTATGGAAGTCCAGCAAACGAAAGAAAAAGAAAATTCATTAAGTCCGACCTGGCTCTGGACACTGAAGGTAGGTGCAGGACGGAGGGAGAAGTTAATTTCACGGCTTCTAAACATTTAGCAAAATTCAATTGGCTTGTGGCCACCTGCACTGCTAACTACAGAATCTCAATTACAGCACAGCGGCCTGTGATGATCCTCACAAGCCTCTGTCAGTGGTCAGAGACACAAATTGACTTGTTATTAGCAGCACACTCGGAGCTCTAGCAGTATATCAGCCAGTCATAATGAACCAAGTTGTTTCTGACTCTTCTCTTTGGCTTTGAATGTTTTTCTTTTGTAATTCTTTTTACCATTTCTCCTCTCAGAGCTCTTCCAGGACCTCAGTCAGCTGCAGGAGACTTGGTTGGCAGAAGGTGAGATTTTATTTTAATCTCAAGTAAAAGAATGAACGATGGTTAAGAGAATGGGAGAGGTTGTGCAGTGGTGGTGGTGATAAGGGGGAGGAAAGCAGCTTGGAGTTACATGCTTTGCGTTGCAGTCCAATTAAAAGCCTGTGTGGAAGAGGCACCTTGTGTGTCATGCATACATTAGAGACTGTGAGCGAGGGGTCTTGAGGGAGACCAAGGAGGCTCTACCCAGAGAGTGTCATCACAGATTACCAGGAGAAGGCTCTCCGACGCTCACTGTCGCTCCTGTTTTTGGCAGCAGCCAACACGCTGCGCGCCAGCCGCCACCAGAGCTCTGCTGCAGCCCACCAACTCTCTCCTTCTCTCTCTTTCTCTCTCAACCCTTTCTCTCTCTCTCCTCTGCCCTCCCCTCTTCTCTCCCAGTTGCTTCCTCTCAGCACTTGTCTCTTTATCTTCTACAGCTGTACTTTACTATCACCTTGTCTTCTTGAATTTCATTTCTTGGTGGAAAAAAAAAAATGGATCTATAATTTTTTTTCTTGAAAACTTCCAAAACAAACCAATCTCGCTGAGAAACGACAAGTTTTTATGCTTTTTACTTCCACCCATTTCTTTTCTTTTTGAATACTTTTTTTCTGATGGCAAGACTTGCTCACTGTGGTCTAACAGAGACGGGATGCTTCAGGATTTAAGCGCGAGCGTCCTCTTTCCATCGTGTCTGCAGCACAGAACTTTTGGTAAAAATTTCTTTCTCCCTGTGTTTAATGTTAGTTTTTCTCTCTCCTCTTTAATGCAACTTCCTTTACTCTTCCATGTAATGCAAAAGTTTAAGACAAACTTTGGTTTTTAAAACTTAAACTGTAAAAATAATTTGTAGTATGAGACTTTTAGTTCTTGGCTAAAGCTAACAGTTTTTTGTAAAAAAAAAATAAAATGGCAAAACATTTTTATAAAGAAATTTAAGCTGTTCTTCAGCAATATTTCTCCTACAGTACATAAAAAATTGGTTTTTTTTTTTAGATTGTGGCAAACTATGTAATTTATCGCATTCAAAGTTAAAATACATTAATATGGATATTTGTAACCTAAAAATGTTATTAAAAAAATTACAAAGGAAACGTTCAATTTTAAAAATGTTTTTGAGGTTTAAATTAATTCAAAGTGATTAAGACTATATAACATGTGTATATAACATGTTAGTATAAAATGTTATATTCTAAACTTTCTATTTAAATATGCCTTTAGCTTTGATATTTTTTAAAGTTACGTAGATTTAATTGTATTTGTATATTTGAACTTTATAAAATACCAAGTTAACCTCAAAGCTTTGTTTCGGGACAGTTTTCGTCTCCTGACAAAAGGAGACTCAATCATTTATGGACACCATCTATTCTTCAACACCTTCCAAATCACTCACCGCCAGAGCAGTCTGAATCTTTTAAAAAATGGGAAATATTCTTTTGTTACAGATCCGGGAATATTTAAACAACTCTGAACGGCGGTGAAGCGCAATAAGGTGTTATGAGTAAAAATGTAAAAGAAGTGTTTTAAATATTTTAGTATCTAAAGTGATGAAAAAGGAGACAGCGGCTGGTGGGATTCCTCTTTTAAGGATTACAGTTCTGCCTGTCATGGATCAATGTGATGATGTACGATTCAAGATTGTGGATTTAATGAATGACTTCCTGTCCATTAAGATGAAAAGGAATACCTTCTCATTTCTGAGATTTATTGGTTCAGGTAATTGGACGAAGAGGAAGAATTATGTGAGACGGGTTAAATTTCCGACTCCAAAGACGGAGATGTTGAAGGTTTGTCAAATGACGGCTAAATGTCTTATCCCCACCCCCCACCCCACCTGGTCCAAACTATTGTAGACGGCCTCTTTAACACATTTAGGTGCATTTTATTAGAAAGAAATAATTATATCAAAAAGTACATTTTACAGTTTTAAATTCTAAAAGATTCTTCTAACTAAAATAAGTTTAGGTTAATTCTCCCTAGGTTTAAAAACTCTAAAAATTGTTTGAGGATTCACTTTTTTAGAAATTTGTAGCCCTTTTCTTGCTCTGTGGCGATTTGGTTTTGTGAATGGCGGCAGATTTCCAGCTCTGCCGTTCTCCCCGGGAGTTTGTTGCAAGGATCAGCTGGCCCATTCACAGACTGGGGCCGCTGACTCACCCATCCTGTACTTCCTTTAAAACCGGAGACAGCACCACCTGCTTTTGCCCTTTTTTATGTGGTTTTAGATTCTTTAATCTGTGTCTCAAGTCTTCTTCTAAGCCCTAAAGCTTTTGATTAATGTGTTATTTGATGCTGGTTTGAGAGTCTATTGTCTTTTAAATAATCAAACTGAAAACCGTTTGACTGAATAGGTTATATTTTTTTTTAAGAAAGGAGAAAAAGATTTTTCTCCATCCATCATTTTTTTCCTTTATTTTTAAATTTGTGGAGCAATTTGTTATCTTTATCCGTTAATTGTTTACTCTCTTTGATTCGCACCTCTGATGAGAGGAAAAAACACACCCCTGACCAAATCAAGAGTGATAAAAGTCTAGAAATCTTTCATTTTTATTCAGAAGACCTCTAGACACGTCAAGACAAGTTATTGGTCTTGTGATAATGAGGATTCACCTCTTTGTGTGTATAAATAGAAGTGCTAATGACACATTTATTATGTCTTTTTTGCTGTGGAGAGTCCAACTTGAGGGATGTAGAGAAGCTGTCACAGAGTGTAAATACGCTGGAGATAGATATGTGCATGCCTAATTGGACCTGGAGTGGAGCAGGCTTCATTATTTTAGTATTAGTCCGGGTGCGGGGAGGGGCATGAGGGGGGTGTTTGAAGTGCAGGTGAGGCATTCGGTGGTTTGGAACAGACCTAACTCGGTAGGTACAGGTGGATTCACCAGTAGGGAGGAAGCCAATTAGATACTGTTAACAATGGGTGATTGGCTGCTAGCAAACAGTAAAAACCCGAGGATATGGGGCAGTCAATGGACGGGGTGTCCTCTGGAAGAGGAATCAGGAGGTTGAGAATGAGCCAGATGAAAAAAAAGTAAAAATCCTTTCGTAAGAATGTATGTGTAGGTTAAATTTATTAATCAACAACATTTACTCAGAAGTTTGGAAAAATTACTTTTAAAATGATTTCTTTAAAAAAGGCACATCTTTAAAAAAATAATAATAATAATTTAAACTATAATATTTTAGAAGAAAATCAGATTCTGTTATTAAGTAAAATTGATTATATTGTATTATAATAAATACTGAATTTTTAAGAAAAGAAAAAAAAAAAACTCATAATTTATTCTTTGATTTTGATAAAACAATATTCTTTTACTGTTCTCTAAACAATTATTATGGCCAAAATAAATAAAACTGCAATTAAATAATTTATTTTGATGTTTTTCAGTGAGTCAGAAGTTACTTCTTAAAAAAAATACGGATTAAATGTGGATTTATGAGGATTTAGACACAGTTTAAAAAAAA
>NW_015151056.1:82526-108262 GCF_000732505.1 Cyprinodon variegatus
AAACTGTCAACAGGGTGGAAAATGTATCTTGAAAAGATAAAAACATTTATTTTAAAAATGTGCAAAGAAAATTAAATTCTATGAGAATTCAGGCAACCAGTTGTAACTTTTTTTTTTAGAAAAAAACACATGCACAACATGCGAGGATAAAATATTTGTTTCTGTACAGATTGGTGTATCAGACTGAACGAAAAATCTCTCTGCTTCTTGTTTTCCGTTTGTTTCTTCAGCTCAAGTTCCAGACAATGATGAGCAGTTTGTTCCAGACTTCCAGACAGAAAACTGTAAGTAAAAGACCTCAATGCTTTGTCTTTTTGTGACTTTTTAACGTCTGTTAAAATCTGTCTCTACTTGGCGTTGTCTCTCTTCACTTTTGCTTTTAAATACAATCAATCTATGGAGATCTGCTGCAGCCTTGCAGGTCTACAGACAGGTGTATGGAAACCAGTTTATCATGATTTGTTTACCTCGCTTTCTTAGTCCTTGTGAGCCTCTCTTTGCTGCTGTTATTTATTTGCATAAGGAAAACATCAAAATACCAAAGCAGACTTCTTTAGCTGATATTTTTATCTCCAACTGGTCTGAACGTCTTTTAAGTGATGATTTCTGTTTTTTAAATCTCCCACTGTAACCTTTCCTCAAAGGGCTTCTGCATAAACCATCCAGTGTGGTTACATTTTCTAAATCAGGCAGTGTAAAATTAGTTTCTACATTTATCTTTTTTAGTGGAGGGTCGGTTTGTGTTGCACACCCACTCGCTCTCTTCAACAGAATAAAGACAGCCGTTACCTTTTTTTTTTTTTCCTGTTTACATAATTTATCCAACAGAATATTACATTTATGTTTCTAATAATAGGGCAGAAATGTTGTTAATGTCTGAGCAGAGCTTGGTTCTCATATGCAGTCTTAAGGAGAATAGAGGATGTTATATATGTTACCTGGTTGTGAACATCGGTTGCACATGGTGGCTGGTGACTTGGCACGGTCTGTCTCTGGAGGAAGTAAAGCCAAGGTGGGGACAGAAATTGAGTGAGTGGAGCTCAGTGGGACTCGGATTGAGCACATGTCTTTCAGATGAGCCAAAATACACATGAAACTGTGAGGAAAAAACACAAAAGTGTGTGTCCACGCCATGGTTTTCATCACCCTTTAACCTCAAGTGCAACAGCTGAACAAAAGCTAGAATGCTCTCAGATGAACATGCAGCAGACAGAAGACATGTAGCGTCTGGTCAAAGGTTTAGATCATGGTTAAGTAGGACCATAATGGAAATAAACAGTAAGAAAGATTTGGAAAATATTTTTGTTAAGTTCTTTATTTAAGATTGAAAAAAATTGCCACTTTAAACTTTGTTTTGTATAATGATTTGCATAAAAATGTAAAGAAATCGCGAAAAACAGATTAAATTGCTATATGGTATATGCTATACTAGTCAGGTCAGCATTTGTGAATTAAGCAGCTTTACTTAAAAAATAAATAAATCTAAATAGTGTGTCTAAATAAGCCAGTGATGAATTCCACTGTGAAGAAGCTGTGATTTTTAGAAAAGCCCAGAACCAGAGGTCACTAAGACTGTCCCGTTGTCCTTCAGAGGTAGCCGGGGTGGGTGGTCATCATGGCAGGAGGCTGCTGACCATCTGAATTGTCCTGTTGGCAAACCTGCAGCAGACTGGAGAGGCACTAACAGATGGCTGGAGGGTGAGGGCACTGTGGTTGGGCGCTTGAGTAGGCATCCCAGCCGGCAGCGCTCCCATATGGGTTTCACCGATCTGAGAGACGAAGGCACGGTCGCTGAGGTAGAGGTGGTAGTAGGAGAGGAGCTAAATACAGGAAACTATAGGAGAAAACATATTTTCATTGACATTATTAGATTCCTACCTCATCCAAATATACCAAAATACTTTTTTGCATGGTTGTTTTTTTTTTCTTTCCCCATCTTCTTTTTGATTTAATTAGCATATTTTATATTTTCTATAATCCAACATTAACAGTAACAAGGTTGTGTTCAAAAACACATTGCTTTTTTAATACTTATTAAGAACGTTAAATAAAAAAAGCGGTTAAAAGGTAAGAAATAAATAGCAGTCTGTATACGTCACTTTATTATCTCTAAACAAGGTTGCAGCGTTTCTAAAGCTGTTAGGAGGAAGCAATTCAGTGTGATTGTCCCAAATTACGCTAACTTTGGTCAGTCGGGCCTGAAAAAGGCAATAAAGCATCAACTTTAACCATAAATAGATGTCAAGTGATTGAACTATTAAGGTACAAAATGCTTATTCAAAAATAAAACAGAAATAGTTTTAGATTTAAGCAAGATTTAATTATCTCTGTCTCCGAGGTTAAAGATTTTTCCTTTAAATATGTTTTCACAAAAGTTTTAACTATTTATCTTAAACAAAGCTTAAATTTAATGTGTCTTGAATTAAAAAGTCATCAGCAGAATTGTAATATTTGGTGTGTTGGTAAATGAACCGATTATTTGGTTTAGCATATATGGTTTCTTAGCTCTTCACAAAGCATAATCAAACTGTGAATAGATTTAATAGTTTAAATGGAATATTTTAAATCCTTGAATCTAAGTTATATGGACATTGGTACTCCAAAAATAGTTTGCTGAGGATCACCTTCCCTAGTTTGAAACATAAAGAAAATACTGCTACTTTCTAAGGGGGAAAAAGGGTTATAATAAAAAATCTGCCAGCTGTTTTTTGTTATTTTGAAAGCGAAGGCATTTTTGAATGTTTTCTATTTTGGTTTTGCCTTCTTCATACATTCAAAATTATTAGCTAACGCTATTTATCTTTGCTAGTGTGTTTTTAAAGTTTTTAGTTAACCTGCTACATGGCTTAAAGCACATTAGCGATCCTAAGGGAAAGAAAAGGTTATCTTGGATGAGGGGTCACCAAAAAGATAAATTTTTCATATTTTTTACATTTTAGTAGCCTCACCTTTCTTTTGGAGGAATACTATGAATCCAATTGTAGGAGAACATTAAATAGGATATCAAAACAACTAGGCTGAGGATATTCATCATAAAACAGAAATCTTTGGAAAAAAAAACTAAGTTAAAAAAATGTTTTTACATTTTAGCATACATAACAATTCTGTTTTTTTATGTCTAATGAGGCAAAGGTTAAAAGTGTTTTTTATGTATAGAAACAGATATGACTTAACCGCTTCTCATGAAATCATCAAAAAATGAACTAAAAAGTTAACAATTCAGCTTTGTTTTCGACATACGTATTAAGTCGTGTTAAAGGTATAGTGGAGGAGGTTCTATTTCTGGCTAATTCATAAAAATAAGTGGTCCTCCTAATTGTCAATCGTTCTGGTGATATGTTTACATAAGGCCGTCTTACGTGCTCGTCCCTATTTTGACTTACCAGTGGTGAGTCTGACATGCTGGAAATATTACAAATTTTCTTTTGGAAAGGAAGCTTGTATGAGCGACGCTAACAGCAATTTTTAAACAGAGCGTGCACGAGGAGAAATGGGCTCGTGCACGCTCTTGCACACGTTTAATAAGCGTTCCCTCTCGGGAGCAGGTACAGGGTTGTGCATGTGCATTTTTTGTGGAGAGGGCGGGTCTTTTAAAAAATTTGCGAAAATTCTCCATTGTACTTTTAGGCTTTCACCTTGTCAAAAGCACTGGTAAAGCAATGAAAATATATAGAGAGGGATAGCACCACTTTGAAAGTTGTGACTTTCAAAGTGGTGCTTACATGCAGAACACAATCCACTTACATCTTTAATTGTTATAGTACAGTTATGAAAAGCGTTAATTGTATTGTCATGAAATATTTATATCACAATGGATACATTTTGCAGTAAAGCAAAACGTATCTGGACGACTTAAAAAAGAAAAAAAATATCTGCATTGACACTGGATACTAAACTTATATAGTGCATGTAAAATTTTGGTTGTGTTGGTGTTTTTTTAACCTCTAATTTCATGTCCTAACCTCCCATGAATAACCGAGACAGCTTTCCTCAATGTCAACTTTCTGCTCTCCACCGATTAAGCAGCATGTGTAGATTAAGTGTCATAAGGCTGAAGGAGAATAAGGAGACATTTCTTTGTCTCAAACTCCAACACAGATGCTTACTATTAGCATAACTTAGCAGGGAATGAAGGAGTAGAGGAGGTGTAAAATGAGGCCACACGTTACCAGCAGATCTAAGCTTCCATCATTTAACAGCAAAGGCGAGCACCTACAGTAGGTGAAAATGGAATGGAAGGGTTTTTGCTGTTGCCAAAAGACCTGTATTTTTTTATGAATGGACTGGAGAAATATCTGCCAAATGTAGGCTCTTGTTCTGCCAAAATTCACAATTTGTTCTTAAGAGTTCACAGCACATTGGGCCAACAGATCTTTGGCTGTGTTTAGAAAAAAAGAAAATGCACAAGTTTTCTCTATATGAACGATAACTGGGATTTTTAATTTGAATATTTTTTTTCCACAATCATTATGTGACTAGCTGTACAGCAAAGACTACTTAATGTTTAAGTCAATGGCACAAAAACATTTGCATTAAAAATAGACCTGATAATTGCTCTAACTACCTCTTCTTAACAGCCCTCCATCTTGATTAATCAATATGGAGATAATGAGAGCAATCAAGCCATGATGGGCATGACATTCTGGACTAAAAAGGAAGTCTCTGTTTTAGTCAGAGGCAATGCCCTAGCTATTGATTTGTGTACCTTGGCACCCAACTGACGAAATCTATTGTGACATTTCCATTTCTAATTTAAGACGCTGCGCTGCTGCACATGTGAAGCCAATGTTAAGACCTGGTGTGACACTTAAAGTCAAACGTTTCCTGAGGGACTTTTACGCATTAAATGAGTAACTCAGGCACTTAATTTTAAATCAGTGTGAAATAAAGAAATGAAAACTATACTTTTGCTTTTGCTGAATTGCAATAAGTTTTTTTTTTCTAACTTAAAAAAAGACATTGCATTTATTGTAGTTAGTAATAGATAAGATCAACTCGCTCAAGTAGTTGCCCCTTGTCACATGATTCACTTCTTATTTTGGGTAAAGCACAAGTGATAAATTAGATAGGAGCCACTCACTGAAAGGGTGTTTGATACAATATGAACACACATTGTTTTTGCTCAAAAATATCATGTCAGACAACATAAATAATGATACGTCACTACTGTCAGATGAGTGACGCTGAATAGTAAAGCTGTGAAGGATTGAAACCAAATCTTCTTCTTTCTCTGCTAAAATGGACAAAAAGCATTAAAAAATAAACCAAGATTTTATAGCAGAAGATCAATAAAACCTTAGAGTATCCGCAAAATCCATCTCGATTATAACTCTTTGAGTGTTTACTATTGTAGGTGGTTTACTAGGCTTTTAGCATGGATATACTTGATGTCACATCTGCAGAAAAAAAGCGGGAATTAAGTCAGCATTAGGAAAAATTATGTTTTCATCGTAGAGTCAGATAAAAAAGCTAATTTACAAATATTTACATAATTTTTCTTTAAATGATCAAGATTTACATATTAGGTCAGTTTTTTGTTCAATCATCAAATATGTTATTTTTTTCTTTTTCTTTTTATAAGAATTATGTTTGTTATTTTGCTATGTAATTTATTCATAAATTTTTTTATATATATTGTTGTTTTTATTAATTAAACCACAAGTTTAAAGAGTTTTGAATCTGTAACAGTGACAAACATTCTTAATTGTGTCGATTTTTTTCAAGCCTTTACAGCTATGTGGAGCTATTTTGTTTATCCTCTTTATCAGAGCAATGCTCAACTGGCATCTTATGTTTCCTAATTTAAAGTTTAAAGTTTGGCTTTTATCTGTCCTTTTCATGATGTTTGGACTCCTTAAACCTTAAGGTGGAGGCGTTTGTGGGAGAACGAAGTGGCGTGTTGAAAATGAAAGGTTAGTTAGTGTTGGATAAAAGCTAAAGTGTCTAAAAATCTCTTTGATCAGATTCCAGAAAATGTTTTCTGAACATTACTGTTTAGCACTCCCCTCCCCCACCTGTTGCTACACACTGTTTATCAGCTGCATCCTGTGTTTAAGACAGTCAAATTTAGCAGTTAAGAAATATATTAGGGCACAAAAATATGATCAGTAATTGTGTGGAAGCCAAAGGTGTTCCACTAAGTGAATTATGTCTTTGTTGCATTTTTTCTAGGCTAATATTGTGAAATTATAATGTTTGTTAGTAATGTTATCATAGTCTGGGAATCTCAAACAGATCTAATCGTGGTTGCTAATCAACGTAGCAATGACTTTAGTCTTGACATGGGGGCTAAGATGTTGTTTGGACTCCAGAGGGTCTAAACAAGCCTCTGCTTTGCCTGTAGCGTCAAAGGTCTCCCCTCAGGAAGTGTCTTTTTGACCTCCAATCGATGACCTGGAAAGGTCAGGCCCCCAGCGAGGGCTGCGAACAACCCCTGAGGCCTGCCATGCGATGCCCGTGTGCCCTGGCCCCCAGGGGCTTGGCTCTGCGTCACATGAAGTGTTGGCTGATAGCAGATGTCAGTCAGTTGTAAGCAAACCTGAAACAGCTGCCAGATTCCAGTCTCTTATATGGGGCAAACATTTTAGTTCTGCAGCTTCACCGACTGTTGACAAACTGTCTCTGTCTCTTTGTATTTATGGCTTCTGATGAATTTCCTTTTAACTCAGGGATTCGCCATCTCAGTCTGAAACATCAGTGAAAAATGACCTCTAAACTGGGCCAGGCGGCTCTGATAGAGCACTGTGGGAAGGCTGTGCTGCTGCTTTGTGTTCAGCCGCGGTGAGACGGCGATCGGCCGGGCAACCTGAGCCTGACTTCATTCTGACTGACTGGCTTTTCTTCAGAGACGCAGTCAATTAGATTAGCGTTGATCATGACTCGAGATGATGGGATGTTAATCAGGACTGATAAGGCACTTAACAGCCTCTCAGATGCACCGAGCTCACGGCGAGGGCCATAGGTAGCAGGCTCATCCCCACCCCACCCAGCCCTTTGGATCAATGATCCCGTTGTTGTCGTCTGGAACGTATTGACAGCCTCCTGAAAGCAGATAAAGTATTTATAGGAGCTTGCTGCACACCCAGTTTTATGATTGTCATATTTCACTTACAGAGCCCCCACCAGGAAAAAGCCCAACAAATGAGATTTTAAGTGAGTTGTTTGTGTAAGCGATGGCCTGAGATGTCAAATGGAAGACAGATAGAATCGGTATTGGTGCACATTCAGGCTGATGTCTACATTTCTTGAACTGTTTATCTACACCTAAGCAGCAGTCAATTTATTGTTTTATTTAATTCCGGGTTTTGTTTTTTGTAGGGAGCCTTTACTTTGCAAACACCTATGAGCGTTTATTTTTATCTGAATTGAGAATTTATTATGAGAATTGATTTAAAGAATTTGTTGAAAAATATTTGAAATGATCGTTAGACTCCAAGGTAATCCAGGGATCTTCTTCTCTTTGTCTTGATGACACAGTGGCTTTCCACGGACTGCAGCTGAAGATCAAGAGGGAGCTGCATAGCCCATGCTCAGAGCTGAGCTCCAACTGCAGTCAGGAGCGGCCCTTCAAGCTCCAGTATGGAGAGAAGTGCCCGTACAGCATCAGGTGGCTGGTCTTTTTTCCACACTTAAATGATTCTTTGGAAAAACTTATTTCTTTGCAGTATTCTTACATCAAGATCCCAGTACCTAAAGACAAAGAAACAACAAAAAATAAAAAAAAAATGTTATAATTTCTATATATCAAGTTAGGCAACAATGAGGCATTGCCAGGTAACATATATACAAAACATACAAAATTATTTAAAAGTTACAGTAGCTTCAGCTTTGCAAAACATTTATTTCTTACTAATCCATACGTTTAGTCTAATAATGACACTGAAAAAAATACAGATGACAGGAATTTTTATTGATTGAATGAGAAACAGGATGTTCTCTTTAAGTAGCTACACACTGCTGGTCAGGTGGCTGAAAGAAACCTACTCCTCCCTCACTTATTAGAATTAATTCGTCTTTAAGTATTTTAATGCGCAAAAATGCGATAGTCCCAACTTTTAAACTAAATAAATTACCATGTTTATCTTTAAATGAATGCTACTTAAAAATGTCAGCTAGCAGGTGAAACCAGCCTGCCTGTTAATCAGAAAACCTGAGCCAGTTAAAGCTAATGTCAGCCTATAAAGTATAATTTACCCTACAGAGTATATAGGTATAGTGGTATATATAATAGAAAATTATATTGTACACAATAAAAACATATTTAAAAAGTAAAAAATAAAAGAAATTTTGATATACCGCTTTTGAATTTTGTATCACATTGTTTTTATTTAATCATTCATTGTTTTTTTTATGTTGTTTTTTTATCTTAGCTCTGGCTTTAATTTCCCTTGATGTTTTGTGTTTTTTAAAGACACTTTTTCTGTACATTTAAATATTAGTGCTTAAAACTGTAATGTGAAAATGTGGATATTTTATTCATAAATAAATAAATATAATAAAAAAAATTTTTTTGGAGTTCTTAAATCTGTTATCTAACGACTGGATCATTTGTCGCTGTAGTGCCTATGAGCAGAAGCACCACACAGGAATGAAGCCCTCCAGCCCAGTGACGCCCCCCTGCAGCACCCCTGTGTCCCCTCTTCACCATGGTTCACCCACATTGGCCCCCACGCCCAAACCGGACCGGACTTACGCCCACATGCCGCCCTCACAGCCTCTCCCTGACAGCGCCTACTCCATGGACCACAGGTACTGCACCAACATCCCATTTACATGTGTGACACACTGCTCCATTCAAAATGAATGATATACCAGATTCACGCAAGTTTAAACACTTGTGTGAAGCAAGAATGTGGCAGAAAGGAAAACCAACAAAAAGAAAATTTAACTGTTTAAAGATTTCATAGCATGTTTCTTTCTAGAGTCCGAAAACATATATAAGTGAAGTCTTTTTAAACCCTTTAAAAAAATCTTGAATTAGTTTTTGTTCCATTTTTTCACTCTATTAATTATGAAACGGTACCAGAAACAGAATCAGGTTGATAAGAAGTCATATTTTTGATACAGCACACAGCCAATTGTTGGGAAGCGACAACACGCTTCAGTTTTACTACATCTTCACTGGTTATGTAGCGTAGTGCTCCGTGAATTTGGAGAACAGTGCGTCAAATATGAATGCCTACAGCTCATGTTCAGCCTCACAGGCACTCAGCAGAGTCCTGCTGTGCCCCCAAAGATCGAATATAAGTCAGCCTTTAAGCTGATGCTTGTTCTTCAAACTCATTGTAGGAATGTAATGGCCCTCCCGTGTTTTGCCTTTTGTTGCATTATTTTATAACAGGCTAAAGAAGGAGATAATTTCAGTTTCAGAACCATTTAAATCGTCTGTTATAAAATACCTACTGTTTAATCTCTTTTTAATGAGATTCCACATAACTTGCATTAGAGACATTCCCTGGCATTGGTGGTTGTTTGAAGCCTTGGGTAGCCCAGTGCTGACTCCACTAACTGTTGCTCTAGATTGGTAGTCCGGCCCATTGAAATGAGGGTGCTGCTTATTTTTCAGACTTAAAATCAACAAGATGTTTATGGCGCTAAAATCACTCAAAATTGGATTTTTAACACCAACCTTAATAAACGGTAGAAAAGTCTGATAATGTATCTTGTGAATTTTCCCTTCAGATTTAGACGTCAGCTCTCTGAGCCGTGCCACTCATTCCCCTCCCCACCGACGATGGCTCGGGACAGTCGGCCCATCTACCACAGGCAGCTGTCAGAGCCCAGCATCCCCTTCCCTCCACAAGGCTTCAAGCAAGAGTACCCTGACCCCCTGTTCGAGCACCCAGCCATGATGGGGGCACCGCTTCCTCACGGGTACCCGGCCAGCATGATGATCAAGCAGGAGCCGAGGGACTTCACCTACGACTCAGGTGAGAAAATAGAAAAGTTACTGGTGTATAGATTTTACTTTATTTCGCTGGAAGCAGATTCATTTTAGGAATGAGAGGAGACTCGATGGGAGGGGCTGTCGTTTATTGAGTTTACCCATTATTAGGGCAGGGGTTCTGGTCAGGCTGGGTGTCTGTGCCGTTCACCATTTCCTGTTGAGCTCTAATAGAAAAGAGGAGAGGCTGCTGTGTGGGGGGGTTTGGTCACAGTCCAGAAGCTGCCCTCCCACGCATGTTTTCTCCCTTTGGTTAGAGACTAAAGGGACCTAATCAGGAGGCTCCAAGGAGCCCGAGGCTACACCAGAACATGAATGAACATCCGTCGGACTCTGGGGTTCATTCACAAGGTAACGAAGAAAGGACCCAGAGGAGATAGAGCTGTATAGGATCAAGTGTGACCAGTCGGAAGGAAAAAAGAAAAAAGCAACTACCTCCTGGGTGATGAGTTTAAGAAAAAAACTCTGGGGCCCCAATCATGTCTCTTATGCTGCATAATAGTTTGTGTGTGTTAGCCAAACAGCTTCTCTTGTTTAGTTTTTTGTGTGTCTGTTTTTGTGTGTTTTGTTGTTTTTTTTTTTGTCATTGAAAACCAGATAACTGTGAATTTTGGTGTTTTCTCGCTCTTTCGTACGGTAGATGTGCTCACCAGGTTTCACAACTGTGTGGCTTCTAAATGCCAATTAACACCACTGGATTATGCCAGAAGAAACACGTGGGTTTCAGTGCTAAGACATCTTATTTCTCAACAGACAGTCACTTAGTAGCTACTTGGTTGTTATCCCTCCGTTATCAAGTCAGTGATTCTCACAACCAGCCAGTCTGACTCTTTGAATCTTTTCTTTCAAAAAAAATTACAAACAAATAAAAGGAGACTGCAATCCAGCTTCATTTACGAGTAGGAAAACCTACCTATAAAGTTTTTAATTGAAAAAAATCTAAATAAATGTTTTATTATTCAGTCAGGCAATGGTAAACATTAAAAGAAGGATAAGAATAAATAAGTAGAAATTATACAGAGTTAAGGTTAAAAAATGTCATACCAATTGTTCTGCACAAGTAAGATGGAGCATGAGGGTGTATTTATTAGCAGTTACTGTGAAGCATGTTGACAGGAGCAGGCCTGTCGGAGAGGATGGGAGGGGAGTCGTAATTTCATTAGGAGCAATTTCCTCTACAAGCCCATTACTTTGATGAAGCTCAGAGAAATGTTTATGGGCCTAAATGAAGGACTCTACTGTGTTTATTGAATATTCACTTGGTAACCTGTTTGCTTGCGTTTTTTTATCAGAGCGTCAAGTTCTGAGAGGTTTAAGCATAGGAAGAAAATTGATATATTAGTTAGAACACTTTCCAAACTGGACAACTTACCGGATACAGAAAAGTGAAGGAGTTTGAGAAAATTTGTGAGCTTTGTCATCGGCAAATGAGATTCCAAAATGAAATAGTTTTGATTTGAATTTTTATTTTGTCATCGGCAAATGAGATTCCAAAATGAAATAGTTTTGATTTGAATTTTTATTATTTTTTTTGTCATTTTTGTTTTTGGTGGTTCCTCGTTAAATCTGTAGGACCTGTAAGGATATCTGGTATTATATTTAAATACTTTTAATAGATGAAAATGTTGGAAAATTACTGTCAGAAGTCAACACGATCTGCTGACGCTACTGTGTTTCTTTTTACTACCTTTTAAAACCGACTAAACCAAAACAAGCAGCTTTTTGGCGAGATGGAGTGAACGGCATCCCAATGTTTTTGTAACGTTTTTGATTTCCAGGTTCATTCAAAATCTTTTTGTTCTGTTAACATCAAAGTTATCTTAAACATTCTTAGCTTTTAGCTAAAGCATGGGCTTCATAAGATTATCCACCTGCACAAGAAATACGTAGAACATGTTTGTATAAAAACAATATACTTGGCAGCGTTTACTGGCACCAAGTAGTGAACAAGAAAAATGGCTACTGGCTCTTCTAAAAGTCACTAGACAGAATCATTGACTAATTTGCATATTTGGATGTAGATTTTAGGATTATCAATCTTGAAAGACAAAAGCTGATTACAACAACACTTAACACTTAAAATACTAACTAACTTTATGAAATAAACTTGGGTACAATTTATCGATTGGGTAATTTGATAATTTAACATAACTTATTTATATAGAGTGGGTTTAGGTAAAAAAAGATATCTACCTTTTTTAAACTTAATCCAGCTTTGCACATGTGATTCATTAACAATAAGGACTTGGGGGAGGAGCAGGTGTCCTCTCTGATGCTACATTGATACCTGTCAGTCCATGGGAACAGGGAGGATCTCACTGCAGCAGACAAACAGGACAAACAGCTAAATGATTAGTGCTTACACGTTACATCGCCATTGAAAAACAAGGAAAATGGTGGTTGGGTGTGTCGCTAGTGAAAAAGCCACTCTAGGGCTGTAAAAACTTGTAAAATATAGGGACAAAGTTGCTTAGGTGGCAAAAGAGCCCATAAAAAGAAATCAACTTATTCTTGTAGTTCTGATGAAATTGTATTAATATCGTTTATAGCTATGTGTACTTGCACAAAATTCCTTGACTGGATTAAATGTATTCAGATTAAAAGAAATTAAAAACTTTAATCGGGATAAATCTTTACTATGTGCACAAAATGAAATATTTTAATGGTTATTCAACGCTTCCAATCTCAATGATATTATCAAATTTTTTTAGATGGATATGATGGGATTATGGATCTGCATAACCCCCTATTGAGCAACCAAATCACAATATTCCAATTAGGTTTATGATCGATTTTAATCTCATTTGCCCTTTGTTAGCTAGTGATAATATTATAAAGAAAATAGTACAGATTTCAATTTTTTTTAAATCTAATTTAAAAATGGTGAATCCCAGTTGGATTACCTTTAGTTTAGCACTTGTTTTGCCAAAGTAAAATATCTTGCAAAGTATAATAAATGCCAGAAGATGATCTACTTTTTTTGTAAAATAAAGACTCTAGCACCTGAACATCAGATTTCATCAACAATAAGTGTCATGGCATTTTCATGTCCCTGCGTTGTGAAAAGCTTACATCATATCAACATGTGTTTTCATATTCTGTGATTAATCTTACTCTCAGTGGAGAGGCCTGGGGCCAGTCTTAACTGTGTGATACAGTGCGTTCGCCTGTGGCTGCAAGACATTACAATGAAGATCCTGGAGGGCATTTTCTTTAATCAGAGCCGCTGGTGCATTGATTGAACACACTGTGGCTGTTCACAGATAGCTGAGGTAGTGTTCCTAATGCCGCCTTCAGGCCCTTTAACACCCACTCTCATTCTTGCCTGGGTTTCAGCAGAAGTGCCTAGCTGCCATTCTGTCTACTTACGACAAGACGGCTATCTGGCTCACACTAACAGGACTGAAGGTACTAACGAAGACACGTGCGGATGTAGTAATGGTGGTGAATGGTTTTTTTTAATCCATAATATATAAAAGAGGTCCTTTTTTCTCTTTTTTAAGGTTGTATGTTTGACAAAGTGCAGAGGCATTTCTACGATGATACCTGTGTGGTACCTGAAAAGGTAGAAGGTGAGTTATCCCTTAGAGTTTAAAACATTGATAGATTGTGCTTAGGCTGAGGTGATTCAAAATAATTCCCTGATTCTTTTTTTGTGTAGGTGATATCAAGCAGGAGGCAGCCCTGTACCGGGAGGGTCCATCATATCAGCGCCGAGGCTCATTGCAACTCTGGCAGTTCCTGGTGGCTCTTCTTGATGACCCGTCAAACTCCCACTTTATCGCCTGGACCGGCCGTGGCATGGAGTTTAAACTTATCGAGCCTGAAGAGGTAAGGGCCTCCAACATCATACGTATTTATGCCCATAGTTTTACTTAACTTAAAAGTTTAAAAAAATAAAGCAGCAAAGATCTGTTATGAATGGCCCCTCAAAGGAAGCCCACCCTGATTCGGCCAAATCAGACACTTCTCATTTTAATAACAAAAGCTCCATTAACATTAGCAATTATAAATTTGTTTTTGCATTTCTGTGGAAGAGAAAATCCACTGTAACTGTAAATTCTCTGGCCTCTTGCAACTATTGTAAACTTTCGAAATGGCCAAACTTATTGTGTTCTTTTTTTCAAAGCTGATGTTTTCTTATGATTGTTTTGTCTTTTTTATGATATCTTTTTTCAGACGTACAATTTAAGACTATCTTGACATAATCTGCAGAAGGAGACATCAGCATAATTTCCTATCCCTTCAATTAAATTAAATAAGCTTTTTTCCTGGTTTCTGTCACTTAAGATTAAAGAATAAAATTAACACATATTTCCTTAGTGGTAGCTAAATACCTACTGTACTTCTACTACAGCCTTTATACTTGAAAACTAGATCAGTTTGCTCAGATTTGTATATTTCTATTTTTTTCCTTTAAACCTGATAACTGCAAGAAAAAAAAGCATTTATTGGTTTTACATTTGATGTTAAACTGACTGTTTTTCCATGGTCCAGCATTTGCAATTGAACAAATTAATTATTTGATCCCTTTAAAGAACTTCTTGTATAGTGACACTAACACTAACTCTATAGAAACACAGAGACCTTAAAATTGCTCTAACCTTCTAGTGAACAGAAACAAAACAGACACTTTAACTTTACCATAATCTCCCTTTATACTGTAAGTCAAACAAAGACATCTTCTTGGTTCCTCTAAAGATACAAAATCAGCCTCGACAGCCCTACCTCTGCACAGAGCTGTTTGATATTCATTCTGCTGATCAGATTAACTGCTCCTCATGATTAATAAAAATGTTCCTCCGTTTTTGTTCTTTTTTTTTTTTTTATAACTAAGAGAATTAAAACAGAATAACTGCTGCCTAAAGCATTTTTCGGTAATTTCATAAGTTCAAAATAAGAATTAAAAAGGAAAATCAGATGTTAAATTATAAATCAGTTAATTTTAAGAAGATTTTTTTCCCCTAAAATTGAGTCCCCTCAAATACAAAATGAGCCTGGATCTGTTTATACCCAATCCACTGAATGACTTGGCGTGGGGCGGGGGTGGGGGGGTCTATCAGCGGGTGGGAGTGTAGGAAGCAGGAGACAGATGAGCAGGTGGCAGCGGTCCATGGAGCCCGACGGTGTGTGGAAGTGTGGGCCAGCCACAGCTTTCAGGGGGTCCATTCATACCATCAGGTGACATAGCAGACAAATGTTAGCTAACGGCACCTGGCTTTACAGGTGTACGGTACGACACATATGTGGTAATATAGAAAGTACAACCTGGGAGAGGGAGCAGTAAATAGGAATCAGGAGTAGAAGAGTCAGAGAGGGGAAGATGGAGAGAGCTGTTGTAAGTTTGGAGTGTGAGGCTGGGTGGTGGGAGGTCTGCTAGACAGGTGCTGCAACATCTGCTGCCTCCTCAGCTGGCTCTGTTGACAGGCTGCTAATGAACACATCCTGGTCAGGTCTGCTTAGTCTGGACGCAGCCTAATTACTGGTATTAAGGCAATATAGATGCATAAGTTTGTTTAAGATTTCAGCCGCTGGTGCCATCTTTTGCTGGAAGGGAAATCATCTCAGCTGTCAACGACTATGAATGTCTTCACCTTTGCATTTCTGTTTTCTGACTGCTTATCGGAGTTTGTCTTTGCTTTGTTAAGGTGGCACGTCGATGGGGGATACAGAAGAACCGGCCAGCTATGAATTATGACAAACTCAGCAGGTCGCTTCGTTACTACTACGAAAAGGGAATCATGCAGAAGGTAAAAGAGAGTATAAAAATAAAACATTGTAAAAGTAAAGAAGTTTTGCAACCTATTCAGAATGTTTTTATCTTTGCTCAGAGGGGAAGACAGAATATTAAACAGCACGTTTCACATTTATCACCACCCCTACTAATTATGTGTAAATCCACTAAAATGATTATTCTATTACTGCAAGAGTAGAAATTCAAACTGAAAAACTATGATCCAGTAAACATATTTATTAACTGGGGAAATAATAGCTTATTAGCAAATACATTTTTTCTTTTTGTGGACTGAAATATGTTAGTTTTTTCATACCACTTCTCTAAATATTTGGAAACTTGCTGTCATTGAAATCTCTCTTACTAATCAGAGAAAGATAAATCTTTAAACATCCCCATAGATCCCCCATAGTCCTGGTTTCTCTCTCAACCTCCTTTTTCTACAAAGTCCCCCAAGCTGATCTCTAAAGGATTTAGTTTGAGGATCATAGATGAACAGAAAAGACAATAACGTTTATAGCTGCTAAACTATTACTTTTGATTTGGCTTTTGATTTTATCTTTTAGCAGGGACAGCACATGCATATAGTATATGACATCAATGTGACAGGCCCTAGGAAGTAAAATAGGCCCACAGCATGATAGATCTTCGCCATACTTAATATTAATGGTTCATTTTACCTCAAACACACAGGAAGTGGCCACTAGCAAAAAAAAAAAAAAAACATATATACCTCATCTGACCAAGGCTCATAGTTAAACTTAAAGTAAAATGTAGGGTAACTTTTAAAGTAAAAAAAAATTAAATATAAACAATTATGAGTTACTGTATTATTTAATTGCCCTTTGGGATTAATTAAGTATTTTTAAATTGAGCTGAAATAAGGATAGAAAATTCCTGGTCAATAAACCCATTGAAATGATTGTTATGGAGGCTTTATGAGCCCAAAGTTCCGCTATTTAGGTCTGTGTGTCTGTTGGTGTGGTTTGGCTCCATTCCTTAAGGATTTTGGTATAAGCAAGTAAAAGAAAAAAGAAAAGTATTTGTGTTTTTCCTGTTCAAAAATAAACTGGATCCTTTAACAGTGGAAGCTTTGCAACGTTGAGCTAATGAGCTGTAATTTTTTTATTTTTTGATAAAGTCAAAAAACCAAACGTAAAAATTGAAGCCATAGAAGTCATAAAAATGTTTTTTTTTTTTTTTATAAAAGTTGTCTGTCTCTTAACTAATTTCTCACATTTAAACTAGGTCTTATACCCAAAATGCTCAAACCTGACCTCACCTGAGGACTTTAGTATTTACTAATTTATAAGAAGAGGTTGAAGAACTACAAGCATTTATCTCAACATCAAATAAAGACAAAATACTTTTTTTTATTCTCTCAGGTCGCTGGGGAGAGATACGTCTACAAGTTTGTCTGTGACCCCGAGGCCTTGTTCTCCATGGCGTTCCCCGACAACCAGCGACCGGTGTTAAAGACGGACATGGAGCGGCAGATCAACGAGGAGGACACGGTGCCGCTGTCGCACTTTGACGAGAACATGGCGTACGTTCAGGAGGGGCCCTACTGCCAACCTCATCCCTACAGCGAAGGCTACGTTTATTAACAACACACACCTTCGCTCGCTGTGCTGCCCCGCCTCCTCCGTACACCTGAGACTGCCATGTCCTCTGATTCACAGTCGCTCCGGGAAAAAACTGAACTCACCCACATGCAGACACACAAGCACACACGTGGATACACACAAACACACACAGTGACACTTCTCTCAGTATGTCTGACATACACACACTCATTCAACCCCTTTTTTTTCTGCTCTTGAGTTTCTGACGTCCAGAGAGTGCACTTTATGGACAGGAACAGCACCAGAGTCTGTGTGTTTGACTTTTTTTAAATGTTTGTGCATTAATGCTGAAAGCATTCTGCCTATTTTTCTTTATAAACGTCATCATTTTTAGCATGTGCTGCCCTGATTAGACTGGATTCAGCAGCTTAAACTTTGGTTTCCTGCAAAAAGGACTTTTCTTTACAGACAAGTGAAGCAGATACAAGGAATAAATTTAATTTTGTCTTAATGCAAATATCTTCTGGAAATGTAACAGTACTTCCACAATGAAGAGAAGGTTCTTTAAAAGACTGATGTGACGGGGAAAAAGTGTGATTTGAACTGAGTAGATCACTACTTCCTCTCCTCGAGGCTGGCCAATGTTCTCTGCCATGACTTCAACCAAACTGTGGGTCTCGCCATGTTCGTGTTTTTTCTGTAACAGCATAACCTCCACCGGATCATTTCCTTATCAGTGCAAAAAAAAAAAAGACAAAATGTGTGGGTCCCAATTCGTCCCACTGTGAGAATGCACTGGAGAACAAACGGCCTGTGTTTAGGATAATCACCAGAGAAAATAACTCAGTCGCTGTGTAAAAAGAAAAAAAAAAAACGGATTTGTATTCATTTTTCATTCAGGTGTTCAGTTTTTCAGTGAAAAACAGGTGACGTCTATGTACAGTTAAAATTAATTCAGAATACCTATTGCATCCCCAAATAAAAAAAGGAGACTTTCAACAGCAAAAATGATTAAAATCTTCAAAAAAAAAAAGTTTTCTTTCAATTCTTTTCAGTTCTGTTCCAGGTGAACACAGTGTATGTTTTTTTTTTTTTTGAGAAGAAGTCTTTGCCAACATTTCTTTGTTTGCTTTTTGGTAAAACAAAAAGAAATATGTAGAAGTTTATAATGTGGTGAATCAAAGAAAGTCGTGTTATATTATAATGTTGTATAATCAGGTACATTTTGTTGCTGCTTCAAATTGTAAGTGTATTTTCTAGTCTCAAGATAAAAGGATATCAAAAAACTGAAAGCATTTGGCAACTTTTGCCTGCTGCTTTGGATTTCCGTTCATGTTTTTTCTTTTATTTTCTTTTTTCAATGCATAAAAAAAATCAAGAATCTGGGCTGTCTGGGTTGTTTTTGGAGGTTAATATGTGTGGGATGGGAATGGCAATAGGAACGTTCTGTAATAAAATAGTAAAAAAAAAAAAAACTAAATGATGTCCACTTGTCAATGCTTACATCATTAAACAATCACATGAAAGGTTTTGTCAAAATATGTTTTTTTTCCCGCTTTGTTTGATGATCAACCTTTTTTCTAGTTTTAATGTATATTACTTAAAAAAGTATGAATCCAATACAGCTTCCAACTCATTTTAATTTAAAGGGTTTCTTGGTCTCCCCCCTCCCCTCCCCGCACTGTTGCTGTTTGGTTTACTGACCTAATCAATGGACTTCACCTGTTTACCCTCTCTTCCTCATTTAAACAAATTAGTTTCTTGAAAATGTTTAATTTAAGCAAATTAAAAGGGAAATTTGTTGCTTGAAACTCTAAAGTGCACCATTTTACTCCTCTATTTGAGAAATGGTATCCAGAAGAGAAACACTTGCAACAATATATTGCGTGACTGGAAAATGGACAGGGGACTGCAGGATTTCATTAGGAGCTTTAAACAGAACCTCTCTTAGATAATAAAAGATTTTTATTCTACATAATATTTTACTCTTTATTAGTGTTATGACAATAGGTGCATTCGTTCATGTCTGAACTGTTTAAAACACAAAGTTTTCATTTAATCAACCCTAAACACAGAACAACACAAGTTTTCCACCATACTGCTTCCATTATTTACTGTAACTGATTTTATCAAGCAGCCACTGAGAATCATGGGTTATCCCTGGCTTCCCATCCCCCACATGTTAATGGGACCAATATCCATTAGTTAAATCGGGGGAATTCCACAAAGTTGATTGTTTTGGCAACTTTCCCTTCAATGATCCCATATTACATTTTAAATTGTTTAGGTTCTTTTATAAAAATCAAACAGAAGAAAGAGCTGATAATGAATTGTGTTGATATAGATAGATAGACAGATACAACTTCTTTTTTTCAGTTTGGAAAATATAAGATGCAAACATGTTGGTATGATGATAAAAAAAAAAAATCCTTTCCAATTTGTACATTATTCTGGTAGAACAAAAAGCACAAAGTACTTAACCAGCATGACACCTGAGGAAAAATCAATGCCTAATTTAAGACACCACTTTTTCTTGTAGGTACATTGTCTCCGAGCTTTTGTTTCTCTTGTTCCACACAAAACAAACACACTCAAATAACACTCTCTTAAACTTATTGTTTCCTTCTTAAAAGTGTCACTATTGCTAAAAAATCAATGACTAATTTAAGGAAGCATTGTTTAATTGCTTCCACTGATGGAAAAAATGAAAACGGATGTGTAAGTAATGAAAAAAAAAAAACCCTACTTGCCTTAATTTGTCAGAGCAGGTTACAAGCCAACCCCATTACAGTCCCTTCTCTTGGACTTATTTATTGATTGTCTGTAGTGTAGGGAATTGGCCTTAACTTAAACACCTGATTGCTTCCCTGAGGATATTTAACAACATCTAATCTGACATATACACTGAAAAAGGTACACGGTTAGTGATAAGATGAATGAAAACCAAAATCTGTCATTGCTCTATTATAATTCTGTTCACAGCTGCCTTGTGAAATATAAATAGTTTAAATATATCAAAAGGAAGAAGATAAATCACTGAAATTTTGTAACAATTCTTTAAATAAGAATTATGTTTTTGGGTAGTGTTTTCTATATAAAAAAGATTTCCAAAATGTGATGTTAGTTAATGTTTTTTTTTTCAATGAGTATAAACAAGCTTTAGGACTTATTAAATATAATTATTAACAGTAACATTGTTAACTTACATGTAATCAGCTATTATCAAATATTTCAACAGTATCTACACCACTGCACAGCTCTCAGTAGGTTTTCCACAAAGTACAGTATTTTATAAAAGCCCTTAACTCATTAATATATATATATATATATATATATATATATATATATATATATATATATATATATAATTATGGTCCTCCCCCACTGTATATACACATATATATACATATATAAAAGGATTTATCTGATCTACTTTTCTTTGTATAGTTCAAAAACTGTTTTACATAGCATAATTTTGTCTTTGTGTCTTTTGCCTTTTTTTACCCTATTTTTAGCCTTGTAATGTTTTTCAATATAGCCAGTGAACCATCCAGTTGTCTTTAAAACGAAAAAAAAATTCTGAATGTAAATACATTCTGTCTCCAAATTAATAAGACTTGTAGTGTGTTTGTTTTTTTTATGATTTTTTTTTGTTAGTAAAATGATAAATCAGAAGTTTAGGTTTACAGGTGTTTACAGGTGGATCTTTCACTGTTTTCCTCAAAGGCTTGCCTGTGGTTTGACATCTGATGTTTAAATGAGCTTCACCGTTTCGGACTACACACAAATGATTGTGGTATGTATTCAAATGCCCATCATTGAAATTTAATGCAAATATCTCGGTGCTTTAAATATGTGGTTGGTTTTCCACCCAAGCCGTGTGAGCTGCTGATGGGACGACAGATCTGCAGCCCCTTTCACGTCTGTGTGGTGAACATTCTGAAGGTCACTCGCAGGATTACTTGTCTTACACCTTTTAAAGGCGCTCTGTGGCTGAGTCCGAAAATCACCATGCAAATCCTGTTATCTGGCCCCTGCTCAGGGAACCGGGGCCTCATCCTTCAACATATTTACCATTTATGGACATATGTTTTACATCCTGTGCCACCAGCCAAACCATCCCCTCCTCTGCTGCACTACCAGCTAATATTCTGTGTATCTGTAACTGTGAATTATGGTCCTCCCCCACTGTAGCAAACAGATGGCCACTCGATTCTTGAGTCATCACAAACCCATTACGAGAGTGACTTGTCCTCCGCCAGGCCGCCTTGATTCGTGCCCGATGGCTCTCGCCAGTGTTTGCTCAGGCTCCTAAGTCATCCTCTTGCTTTGTGACACACTCTGTTTGCTTGGGTTAAATGGCTTGAGTTGGCCACTGTGTTCCCTGATTGGCTGTGACACCACAGTGTTTGACAAGCAAAATGACACCAATGGCCCCTGTTGCAGCAAATGTGTTTGGCTGTTTAAAACAAGTCGCCTTTTTAAGCAGCGTGTTTACTCACCAAAGAGCCCTAAGTGTGTTTCTATCTGTGTTGCTGGGGTTTATCAGTGGCCGGCCCAGTGAGCATAAATCATTCAAAGGTAACTCAGAGGAACAACATTGGTTCCAGCAGGAAAAAGCAGGGAAATTATAAAGCTTTGATAATGGAGGCTCCTATTACTGCTGCTGCTCCAGATGGCGAGGTGAATGGTTTTTATAATCTACAAGGATCTATTTGGGGGAAATTTGACAAAATTTACCTCTGTTATGAAAATCTTTCTGACATTTATTTGTTTTTTTCATACATTTTCTAGATAAAATTCAACATTTTCATTTTCCTTCTTTATTATTACAGGGCGGAAACATTGTGCCATGCCTTATAAAGCAGGCCCAGGTCAGCTTTCTCTTAAAAAGTATTGCAGAAACTGCTGAACATTTTAACTGCCGTTAAGCCCAAAAATATTACATTTAAGGTGAGATTTAAATATTGCAGAAATGTTTCTTCCGATCGGACGTTATCTTAACATTTTGCAGAGCCTTAGCTTGGATCTGACAGAGAATCAACACGCTGTGCTAAAGTATAAAGATATGGTAGAACATCATAAAACAGATTAAAATTAAAAAGTAAGGGTTCTTCTAAATGATCTTCTTACCTTTTGAGGACTAGCTCACTCTCTATCATGAAAAAAAATAATTTACATATAAATCTTCCAGGGTTATGGAGTTTTTTAAAGATAGCAGTGCCTAATATTCTAACTCTTACTCTTTATTTTATTGATCTTATTATCAAAATAGTTTTAAAGACAGAAAATCCAACTCCATACTTTTCAACACTAAGACAGTGACAGTAATAAATAGCCTCCATGATTCAGGTTTAGAAAGCTGTGAAATTGGATATTGGGACACTTTCTGGAGTGTTGGGTTGAGAGTAGCTTCAGACTAGACTGTGGGAATCATCTAATCCGATCATGGGGAATGTTAGACGGGCTAATCGCCTAACAGGCTGTGTCTCCTCTATGGGCCGTTGGAGGCAGGGAACTGAGGCCAAGCTCTTTTTTGAATGGGTTCCTTGGGAAATCTTAGGTTACACCACTCATACTATAATACTAAAGTCTGTAATGCTTTTACATCTGAGGAATAAATATTAAAATGCAATGCACATAAATAAAAAATAACACACTTCAAAAATGTTATAATACTCTCTTTATATTACCTTGTTCAGTAGTGAGAGGTATGAAAGCACCAATTTTTACCCATTAAAGGGTGCAGACTGCCAGACATAAGACACAGCTCTGCACACAGTTTAAAATCTATAATTCGCTTAATTCAACTAAACTTGCCATGCACCTATTCTGTGGCTATTCTGTCTCTTTTGGAGTATTATTGTAGATAAAGGTGTGCATTAAAGATTTTGAACTCACCGATTGTGTAATGGTTTGGTGTAAATACCATATTACATATTAAAAATGCCTGATTGCAGTCTAATATTTAGACAATAATTAATTAATTAATATTTTCATCAACCTAAGTAAAAACTGAAGCATCTTTTTAGAAAAACTAACCCCATTTATTGATGCCGTTTGTATGGGTATGATGTTTTGCTTTCTTGTCTATAAATTGTGTCACACTTTTCTTTGATTGTAACATAGGTCTGTAGTTTGGTTTCATCAGTGTACAATAAATTCTCCCAAAAGGTTTAAGCGATTTCAGCCTGGCTTAAATGTTTCCTATGAAATAAGATGATAATTTCTAACAACTCTGCTTTTTCGTCCAGACATAATAATGTTCAGGAGACATATGCAGAACAAAATTAGTGCTTGTTGGAATTTTTTGCAGCTTTTTCTGTGTTAGCGGTAGCAATATGGCAAAAACATTAACCACAACAAAACAATCTTGAAGAAACATTTAGCTGTTGTAAAGTCACTGTTGTCCCATTATTGTTGCATTTCTCCAGGACATCATGGTATATCAGTCTATGGATTTGATTTTTGCTCTTTTCCTGAATAATACATTTGTAAAATATAAACTTTGGAATATGTTTCACCTTCTCTCCTAAATGTCTTTAGCTTAAGAATATAACTAAATAAATACTCCAACATCTAATGTTACTTAAATCAGATTCGCTCTTAGAGATTTGAGGTCTGCAGCCAAGAAGGCTGAAATCAGCTGTGTGGATAATGTTTTGGAAGTATTTATTGTCCTTTTTTGTTTTTTTTTTATCACAAATCAGCTTAATTGCAGCATTAAGCAAATGTCCCATAACTAGTTTTGTTGTCTGGGACGCAAACACTCAAGCCGTCTCTTCACCTTCCACAATTTGGTTTGATCTCTCCAGTTGATGTAAGCTCAGCCTGACAACAGACCTCGTAGCCACAGCCGCCCAGAGAGGAGGCCAACCATCTGTCATGGGAGCCTAGAGACCTGGTGTGGAAAATGAGGGCCCAACCCCATCCTATCCACCCAGCCCTTCAACCCCCTATCAGAGCCCATTAGCTCTCCCTAATGCAGCCAACGTTGCTCCAATGGGGTCCCACACAGGCACAAAATGGACCCCTACTTATCCTACTTAATTCCCAAATGAGTTCTCTTTAGCATATATACATAATTTATTTGTCACTTACAGCTTTGCAAATACTTGAGTTTATGTGCAGCCCTTTCATGTTTGTGAAACAGAATGCTGTTCCTTAAGTTATATTAAAGGATTATAGTGGATAAGGAGAAAAAAGCAAAGAAGAGGGAAAGAAAAGCAGATGAAGCTGGATTTCAGAGGTTTAAATAAGAAGCCTGGAAAAGTATACCAATGTAGATGAAGACAGATATCATAGGGTAATTTTAGACCACCTCACATTCATAATACCTAATGCCCTTTAAATAGGCTTAAGAAGAAGACTAGAAATAGTCTCTAATAATTAATTACTTGCAATAGCTTCTCTTCTTCTTGCTTTCCTTTCCACAGGCGTATTCATTATTTCTCTGTGAATATGTGGCAGCCATGTCAAATCTACTAAATAATGCACCTGTTAAAATACACCTTAATTTCTTTGAAAAAGAGGGATTCACTCGTTTTTTGCAGGTTTGTTTAAAATGGACATTGACATTTTTCATATCATTCTTTCCTTGTATCGTTTGTTTTGTTGTGATGTTTTCCTTATCATATATCTCCCTACACATTTAAGTAAGGTTTTCAAGTCAGTGAAATTATGTATTTGTGTTTAAATTATCTCTAACTTAGGCCAGACATAATGTGGAGGGTCATCAGATTGGGGAGTTTTAACCATTAATTCATTTATTCAGAAATGTTCTGGTTGCTTATGAAATTTCAAGATTATGGTTTCTGTATGTTAAATTTATGTTTGTTTTTCTAAACTGTGATTTCAATTCTAAAATATAAGTTAAAAAAATTGCCTTGAAGTTGAGGATTTCTAACCAACAATGGTGTTAAAATTGAATATGGTGGATATGTCGATGTTTGCTCTTTATTAGATAGCGCTTATGTTTCCTGTCTTTTTTTCAAGATTTAAATTCCAGAAAATTATTTTGATTGTAAATTTCTAATATTTGTTATCTTAGTCAATAAGAATGAGTAAATACCACTCCTTTTCATAAATTGTCACAAAATGTATTTGGTGTAAATTTTAAGTTCTGCAATATCTACAAACTAATTTGCTTTTTTTTTTAAAGAAATGTAGATTATGGACCCATAGCATTCCCTAAATATTTACAGTTGTGTTGTTCTAATAAAAAAACAAAGACAAATACAAGAAATAGCTCATAGATTTTGGCTAAAAACATATGGTAACCAAAATATTTTGTCAAAATAATGTATGACACAAATTAAGTGTATACATATTTTTCTTTAGCTGTCACCCTGTACATGAATACGGGCTGTAGCTGTACTCATACAAACTTATTTATCCAAAAAGTAGAGTATCATAAAAAAAGATATTGAATATTTAAAGGAATAGTACACTCAAAACATGATTAGCCTTCATTTTCTACTCACCCCCATGCTGA
>NW_015151056.1:108973-115596 GCF_000732505.1 Cyprinodon variegatus
TTTTTTATACACTTTTTTCCCATTATGTGGAGTTACCATTGGTGTCTGAGTGGAGCTGGATGCTGTAGTATCGACAAAATCCATTTGGAATATTACGCTCTGATTGTTTGTTAGGTTGGACCCATTTGACATCACATCCACAGAACAGCACGGGAACTTCTGACCTGAAGTAAATTAAGGGAAAATGTAACACTGGTGTATCAATCTGCTCATCTAACAATGTTTTAGTCATAATAGGTCAAATAAAAAGGCTATTTTCAAGATGTTTTTCAGTAAAAAACTTATAAAAAGTATCTGAACTGCTTATAAAAGTGGAGTATGTGTGCAAGAGATAATGAGGTAGGCCTTAATTTTACATATCTTTCAAGACTTTTACATGTTATAAGGTAAGACTTCAAGGAATAGTTCAGGTTATTGGACATGAAGTTCAGTCTGAAGCTGAGATGTAAAAATGTCCCTACCAAATCTCATCAAATCTCCTGCTTTGGCTAGAAATGTACTTGGCACAAATAATCAAGGGTTTTTAAGCTAGAAAAACTATACATGTGTTTTGTTACCATTTCATGATGAGAAGTCTGTCAAAATGGGAGGTGATACCAAAGATATGTGCAACGCCCCAAGCTTATTGCTCAATAAAGAAAAGAAATATAAAAGAAGTTCATAGTTAATTAATCATCACTTTTCAACACAGTGACAACCTCAATCAAAGGCAGCAATTGGAGATACAAGATGAGTTGTGGTGATATATTTCTTTGATGATGTACTCATATCATTCAACTTCTGGCAAAGATTTGTCTCAACTTGTCTCAACTTTGAGCAAAATGATTGTGCTCTGCCTCACATCACCACTCGCTGATCAAAGAAAAAGGCTATCTTGTTTACTGGGAAAGTGCAGTGTGGTCAAGGTAGGTCGTTTCTGGAGGGGGTAATTAATCTACATCTTAACAGTGATGACAACTCTTTTTCCAGTGCAAGGAGGGGCCACTACTCGGAATGTAGAATTCATTAGAAATACTGAAATGTGCAAGAGTCAAACCACAATGTTGTGCATGACTTTGATATAGGAATGGTGTTATAACTAATTTAAAGATCAAAAATTTGATTTTGCATTATATAGGCATTTGAATGTCTTGCAGCTGAGCTTAGAGAGTCATCTTCTTGTGCCGTGGTTTTATTATATCTAGAACATTTCTGAAGTAATGCAATGAAAACCCAACTCCAGTGTTGGTGGGCAATGAACTTAACATAGACAAAGAGGATGTTTTGCAGTCTAAACAAAGCGCAGGTGTTTGACCATGTAATAAAAAAGTGTTAGTAATTAGTGATGGAAGAGCAACATGTAAAAATTTCTCACAGCAAAATCCTGTAAATGTTGCCAGAAATACCTTTATTATTAATGACTTGAGGAAGTGACTGCCATGATTACAAGTCATGGCAGACATAATCATTGAAATCTTTAGACCTACTGTAGCTTAGACAAACTTTTTCACTTTGTATGCACAGATTCTATACTAAATTCTGTAAAAATTCAAAAAAGTATCCACTGGACTTGGTTTCCAAGATTTGAAGACGTTTCGCCAGCTCTCCAGGAAGTTTTCTCAATTCAAATGTCTGGATCCGCAGTGAGTTTGAGTCTTATATAGACAAAGCCTTGTATCGCTTGGAAACATGCAAATGTTAACTGATGAATGGGTCGTTTGGTTCCATCGTTAGCCTGTAATATCTGAAACCTGTCTATGATTCTGAGGATCGGTTGTTAAAGGGGGGGATCCCCCCTTTAACGACCGGGGGGATCCCCTGGTTTCAGATATTACAGGCTAATACATAGCAGCAGACACAATGAGAAGCCCCAACTTAGGCTTGTAACGCTACCTTTCCCACTTTCAAAGATGAAGTTTTGGATTCTGGCTAATCAAATTGGATCATAACAGTTAAACATACGTACGTCCTCCTGTGCTGCGATGTTTATTTAGGTTTGACAGTAATCTCAGCACCACAGCTTCATCATAGCTTTATGTCCCACATTAAACCATTATACTACAACAGCACTAACTGACTCGTTTTGGACCAGTCTTGAATGCATCAACATTTAAAACCCACTAGTTGTTCACTGTTTATTTGACATTTCTCCTTAAGTACTGTAGTTAATATATCCTACTTTAAGACTGCTATAAATGTATTATTTCCTTCATTAAGAGATCTGGACATTTTATCTACCTTCTCTTGCCCAGTTTACAATTGAAAGCGACACTCATATTTGTCTCATTGTGTGTTTGTGTGCTATTTACACACAAGTATCCCAGTGGTTTTGGCATTGAGCTTGGATCCCAGAGGTTCTGAGTTCAAGCCTTACTCCCACAGACTGCCACTCTGGGTCCCTGAGCAAGACCCTTAACCTCCACACTGCACAATTGCAGCCTGCTGGGCAGCACTGCTCCCCAAGGGGATGGGTTACATGCAGAGAGTAAATTCCAGTGAAACATTGCTCATTTTTAGTGCGGACACAAACTGAAATGTGCCAGTTAAAAATGAAAAGAGGAAAATTGCATTTAGGAAATGTCTTTGAGAGTCAGGATGGGAACGAGGGAGGATCATCTGCTGGCTCTGGTAGCAACGAGGAAACTGTCACAGTAAGCTGCATGTCAGCTGCACACCTGTCAGCAGCTGTGTTCCATGCTGACATTTCTCAAACTTTCGTGTGCCTTTGGTAAAATATCGCAATAATTTTTTTTTTTTTGCTTTAAACTGAGAATTTCCAAAATTTTCCCATAAAATTAAGGTAGCTTGTTAAGTCTTAATATTTTAATGCAAGGACAACAACAATCATTTCCATATAGAAAGCTCTGCATACACTTAGAACACATTAGCATATTGCTAATTGTACAAAGAAACATTGAGTTTTTGCTTCAAATCGCATTAAAAAACCAGCAATATAAAAAATGAGTTCTAAAAATGTTTTACCCAGAAGGAATAAACAACTCTTTTGTGGTAAGCATTCATACTTAGGGATTAGTTTAAAAACAAGTCATAAATAGGAGCGTCAAAGATATCTTTGGTTATCGCAAGACCTGCAAAACACACAAAACAAGCGCACCCTTCTTCCCCTAAGCTTCTTGGGAAACAAAGGCGTAGTGTGATAGCACAAATGGCTCACTTCCAGGATTCCCTGCAAAAAGCCGAGGAAATGCAGTAGGCTTGGAGCCCTTGGAGCACAGACACAAAGGCTGCAGGGTCAGGCTGCAGCAGCAAGCTGACCATTACCAAACTGTTCATGTGAGAAGAGATCCAGTCTGAACCCCTGGTGCCTTGTTTTGGCAAACAAAGAGCAGGGAGAGTGAGTGCTGAGCCAGGACAATATGTTTTTTCAAATATCCCTCGGCCAATATTTATTTAGCTACAAGCTGGCATGTCTGAGGAGCCTGGTGCAGCCAAGACAGAACACACATGCATGGTTTTCAAGATGTCGCAAACATCAGGGTCCAATATGACGCTGACCTTGCTAATATCCAATAAATCACAAATGAGTTGTCTGTCTCTGTAATGACTGCTGCATTGCCACTTTTGATGAAGCATTATGAGCTGGTAGTCAGAGCAGAAAACAAATCAACAGGTTTATTATTTACCAGGGAAACTGATGAAATAAAATAGTTTTCTGAAATGAGAAATTGGTTACTTTTCCATTTTGTCTCAATTTGAAAGGCCAATAAAGCCTAGTAGAGATTGAGTGTAGTCACAGCAGTAATTTTGCTTGCTAGCTGTAGATTGCAAATGATGGCAAGTAAGGTGAAAGATAATAGTGGAGCACTATATTGAAGACCTGTGGTACAAAGAGTAAGTGGGGGAGAGAAAAACAGGGCGAGTGGAAAAAAAAGGGGGGGCTCTTTATTTGTTTCTTTCTGGCTCTTTAAAACAGATGGTTCCTTATGTGCTGAGCGGAAGTGTCTGTTAACTCAGTTGGCGCACTACTGGTGGCTGCTGGCCAATGACAACAACGGGATTGGGGAGTGTGAGCAACAGTGCAGTTTGCCTTCTTCAGATGCTCTGTGAACAGAAGGATGGCAGCCTTTAAATACTGTTGCACAGGCACCCAAACGTGGCAGTACCAGCACCCATCACACCTCGGTGGCAGCGGCCTGCTCTCTTCCTTGCTGCAAGTGCACAGGACACGCTGAGATCTAAGTTGTAATTCGGAGTTATAAGGTTATTTTGCCAATCCTGTACACTGATAAACTCTAACTGGGAGCTTACTGTATGAAATTATTTTAGAAAATAAAACAACATTTTATGCCTCTTTTGGCTGATCTGGAATAGAGATGCAAGAATCAAAAAGAAATGAATAATGTCTGCATCAAACATCAGTCTTAGCAGCACTTTGAAATATAAATTGTGTTACTATATTTTGAATTAAATGTAACTTTATATCACATTGGGAACAAATTGTGTGCAGAAGTTTTGCGTCATATGTAAAGATATTGATATTCTGCATGCTAAAACTGCTTTCCTCCAATTACCTTGAAAATGTACTTCAAGTTTATCCAGACCTTCTTAGATTAGCAAAGTCAGCAAAAGTAAATAATCTGACTTGTGTATTTTTGGGGTTTGAAAAAGTATAGAAAAGGAAATGAGTATCGAAAAAAAAATTGTTTAGAGACTTTATATCTCATTGTCAAAATGTAGATTTATTTATTTTTTGCTTCACTTCACATCATGTATTCTTTCTTCCATTCTCCTTGTATGTTCTTGTTTCACCCTCTCTTTCTTCCTTTACCCTTCTTTTCTAAATTGTATACCTCTGGCCTTTCTTCTGTCTTTGTGTCCTTCTTTCAACAATTCTACACTTTCTTGTAAGTTTCCATTTTCACTGTCTCCCTCTTTCCTCTTGTATTAATTTATATATTTCACTTCTCCTTTCTAACATTTCATGTGTCCTGCTTTCTTCACATACTTCATTATGACCTTCCTTTTTGATTTATTACAATTTATAAAGTGCAGCACTTATCAGAAAGCAAACAATGTAGGAGAAAAAAAAATGCAAAATAAATATGGTGCAAAATGCAGTAGAACATTGAGTTGTGTCCTATTTAAAGAATTATAAAAGTTCAGCATTTGGTAGTGCAAAATAATGTGCGCACTGTGATGCAGATACCAGTTTAGAGTTCAAAGTTAAACATTCCGATGGCAGCGGAAAATAAGCTGTTGCAGAACCTGCTGGACCTGCAGCTCAACATCAAATTGTACCTGAAACTGCTGGCTAAGGAATAAGTTAAATGAATTAAGATTGTTATGCATGCTGGCAGTTATGACAACTGGTTATGCAAATCGAAGGTCACTAAAATTGTGACTGTATTGGTGAATTGACTCTGTAAAGTGACTTGATGTGACATGTGTTTTGAAATGTTAATTTTTTAATATACTGAATGGCAAAGTGGTTAGCTCAGCAAGAAGGTTCTAGGTTTAATTCAAGGCCCGGGTTCTTCCATGCATGTTGTCCCCGTATATATATGGGTGTTCTCTGGATACTCCAGCTTCCCCCCACTTGCCAAAAATATGACTTTTAGGGTATTGGCTCCTCTAAGTTCTCCTTAGGTGTGAGTGTGTACATAAATGGTTGTTTGTCCAGTTTGTTTCTGTGTTCCCCTGCGATAGACTGGCAACCTGTCCAGGGTGTACCCTGCCTATTGCCCATTGACAGGTAGAGATAGGCACCAGCACCCCTTGCAACCCCAGCAGGGATAAGCATGACAGAAAATGGATGGATGGATGAATTGAAAACAGTATTAATAAATAAACATTTACTAAATTATAAAATTGTAAAATAAAATGTTGATTTTTAAATTTTCATTAAAAAATAATTCTAAAAAAAAAAAGGTCCTAGACATATTAAATTACCTTCCTCATGAACATGAACCAACATACCTGTCAAAAGGTGCAGTAGTCCCACTGAACATTTCCTGAACCTTGAAGAAAACACCTGATCACAGCCTCAAAGTGTTTCTCTGCAAGATTTTTACTCAGGAGTTCCATCAGGCTTGTTTACTTGTTTTATTTAATGATATATTCATATGTACACTGCCTGGCCCAAAAAAAAAGTCGCCAACAAAAAAAGGTCATTCACTCTAATACTTTGTTGGACCACCTTTAGCTTTGATTACGGCACGCATTCGCTGTGGCATTGTTTCGATAAGCTTCTGCAATTTCAAAAGATTTATCTCCATCCAGTGTTGCAGTAATTTTTCACCAAGATCTTGCATTGATGATGGTAGAGTCTGACCGCTGCGTAAAGCCCTCACTAGCACATCCCAAAGGTTCTCAATGGAATTGAGGTCTGGACTCTGTGGTGGCCAATCCATGTGTGAAAATGATGTGTCATGCTCCCTGAACCAGTCTTTCACAATTTGAGCCCGATTAATCCTGGCATTGTCATCTTGGAATATGCCTGTGCCATAAGGGAAGAAAAAGTCCATTGATGGAATAACCTGGTCATTCAGTATATTCAGGTAGTCAGTTGACCTCATTCTTTGAGCACATACTGTTGCTGAAACTAGACCTGACCAACTGCAGCAACCCCAGATCATAACACCGCCCCCACAGGCTTGTACAGTAGACACTAGGCATGGTGGGTG
>NW_015151056.1:116096-119699 GCF_000732505.1 Cyprinodon variegatus
TTTTCTCTGCTTGATGCATGTCAATGATTTGACCCTTCTCAAACAGACTAACATCTTTTCCATGACTACGGGATGCGTCTTTCGACATGGTTGTTTAGGAAATCAGAAGCAAGTCATTGCACCAGTTGGGGTTAGATAACTTGTTGCCAGCTGAAAGACAATCACCCATGCATTAATTATCCAATAGGAGGCTCGTACCTATTTGCTTAGCTGAATCCAGGTGGCGACTTTTTTTTTTGGCCAGGCAGTGTATCTAAATGTACATATTCAATCAATTCATGATTTAGATGTTTTATAATTTTTATTTATTCATACCTTTGTCAATTTAAAAAATGTTTACTGGCAGCTGATTTTTTTTTCTGTCCGGGCATAAACTGATTTTTTCTATCAGTTTATGCATGATTTTTTTCTACACTGTACGACAACACCCTGCAGTTTCATCATACAGTGTGAGCTGTACATACATGTGAGCGATGTATGTGCTGCATGACGCTCTCATGCGATCTACCTGCTCACACTGTACGACTAAAAAGCACGTCGGACTCAGCTCACGCAGTGAGATTGAGCTTCTCTGACTCGTCTATCTGGAAGCCAAACAAATAGAAGGGAAATATTAAGATCACTAGAGGGAAACGCGCTGCCTTCGCAATTTGCGCAAATTTGTGCTGAATGCCCTAAAAAGAAAAGGCGACCACATATTTGGTAAAAGACATGGCTGAGCAAACGTGACTACTACGGTCTGTCAATTTCACAGACAGAACTCCATTTAACTCATTGCTTCCCTGCCATGCTGCTATGTTTACATCTGAGACGAAGAAGAAAAAGAAGAATCCTTGTTTGCACATAATCCCTTGAGTCCCTTTGCCCACGACAGTCGGGAGAAAATCAAACATGTCTGATTTTCTCCCGACCTCACGATTCCTGATCGGGAGGTGGTCGTGAGAGGCTGATCACCCCTTGATACCCCCTGTACACAACGCGATGTATGACACATGATCAGGCTGAAAGTCAGCCCGATCGAAAGATTCTCGCACGACTGGAAAATAGCCCCGAAAATCGCACGGTGTAATTAATGCCTAATCTTTGAGTTCTGAGAAGCCGCTATGTTTTTGTGGTCACATCTTAAACCTGCACCAAGCTTTGGTTGCAGGAAATTTATTGTTGTAGTGGTCTCGAGCACTTCCATCATGCAATGCTAGATTGCAGCTTTTTTAAAGTTGCAGTTGTTTTTGCTAATCGCAGCCTTTTGCCTGTGCATCTGATTGTGTGTTAGTCTAAATGTTGTGTTTCCTAGTCTCACAGTTGAGTTTGATGTTAATTTATCTATGTACCAAATAAGGGTAAGTTGAGGTATATATCTTCTTCAGAGGGAATTTTCTAATTGACTATAATCCTTATTTACCTGCAGAAAATGTGAAAATTGTTTTTGACATCATGAGGTAATGTGATTCACACAAATTGTACCAAAATTGTTTTTGTACTAAACTGCTCTGTTGTTTAAGACAAAATAAAATAAATAATATATACATTCACACACCTAATTTAAACGAAGCTGTGGAGACTTAAAACTCCTATATGCCATCCTTATCAGCTATTTAATGCTTTGCTTTGGTGTGCAACTGCCATAAATTGGGACTGTTGGACCCAGTATTCAAGGTGAGACAGTCAGTATGAAAGTTCAAAACCTTTATTAAAACAAAACAGAACTTAAACAGAATAGAAACAGGCTGCTATGGATCTGTGGACCTGCAGCGACTGCGGGGAAACGGGCACCATCCAATCACTGACAATCTCTGGAGGGAAAAACACAGGTAAGAGACCATGATCATCTGACAGGAGATGATTATCAGAATGAGTCACTTACCTGGTTTAACAGTTCAGTCTATTCTCTGCATGGAAGGCAGGATCCATCCGATGAACGGCCAAACAGGATCCAGCACAGAGCCGTCCAGGGTGTCCCTGATCAATGCAACAACCACTGAGAGCTGACAGGTCAGAACCGGACAGGTCTGAGATCCAGGAGTCCTCAGCTAGATTAGTAGTTCTGGTCCACACAGGAAAAGACAGGAAGTGTTCAGGCTGGTTCAGAGATCCAGAGAGTCCAGCAACTAATCTCACAGACATGCTGAGTTGCAGACAGGCAGGCTGAGTTGCAGATTGGTTAAGGAACAGAGACAAGACGTGGTACCGGGATTACTGCAGGAAACTTTAAACTGGTCTCCCCCTAGGAGCCAGGCTTACGGGATTGAAACTGATCCTCTCCGCGTTCCGAGCCAAAACCATGAGGGCTTCCCAGAGAAGGACCAAGGCATGATCAGGAGACAAGACGGACACAAAAACCTTCACAATCCACTGGTCGCCAGGAACCAGGACATAAACTAAAGTAACTAAACAGACAGCAAACAAACATCAAACAATGATCTGGCCTCGATTTTCTTCAGGGATACATTTTTTAGGATACCTATCTGTGTGTGTGTGTATGAATGTCTAATGGAACAATATATATTGAAACGTAGCTTATAAGGGCAGACTGTTAAATGTAAAAATATATTGTCATTTTTTGTCTTAATTGTAATACATTATTCTTATATTTATCAATATATACACATATATGGTCTATGCTTATATTGCCATATATTAGAAAATACAAATACTAAATATCATATATGGGAACATATTTACTCATGTATTGCATGATATTTAGCAGTATATTGCAATATATTCTTGTTTCATAAGGGATAGCTGGGCTGGACTGAATATAAAGCAGAACCTACAGGTGGATGAGATCAGAGATGATCAGAGACTTGGCAGAATAAAGCAAGTGAATGACATGAACAATTAAGGCCAGCTATCAGGGCAGATCATGAGAGCAACTCTTTACATTACTTTTCATTTACAAATTTCTCTCATGGTATTCAGCAAATATGGAATACAAGTATGTTTGCATTTTCCTCTGTTGGAGAGTGCTAAACACCAGTGATAAAATATATAGTATTTTCTTTTTTGGCTTAAATCTGATAAATGTTACCCCATCAAGAAGCCATTTATCTGCACTATCATGGAGCTACTATCTGGCTATGGTTGGGCTTCATCTCACCTGACTTGAACTTACTATTCCTATTGGTGCAGAATACTTTGGTGTTAAAGTTTTTAGAAATGTATATATCGCTGGCCTGTCTTTTTTAGAAGAGAAGTATCATAACTTTAGGTGAAAAAGCTTACTTTCTTTATCTTTTTCTAAACATTTAGACCTCGATGTTTTATGCCTTCAAAAACTGTTTGGCCAAAATAAAGTTGTAGTTGTTTTTGCTAAAATTGAATTGGTAACATTAAAGCACACACTGTAAGAGACAGAAATGTATTTTGAATACTTTCACTGTTTTAGAATAAAAGATGCAATAACTTCTTTTATGACCAATTGACACAACTGAAATTAGGCAGACTATATACACAATTATATGAGACGTGCAAGACAATCAAGATGACTGATTTGATTGCTTAGTTCATTAGTCCAATACTTTTTTGTCCCCTTTTCTATTCTTGTGTATCTTTTTGAACAGCATGACTGAGTGAGTGAGACTTCTGTTAAACAATATTTTTTAA
>NW_015151056.1:120587-121793 GCF_000732505.1 Cyprinodon variegatus
ATAGATAGATAGATAGATAGATAGATAGATAGATAGATAGATAGATAGATGCATGCAAGGACGGACAGATGGACGGACAGCAAAAAGGAAAGAGAGAAAGAAAAACAAGCGAGGAAGAGACAAATAAATCCCCGTAATTATTACACTGTACCTTTAACATGTGGCCTAACTCGAACTCTTCATAATTAAAGTTGATTTCCATTTTAAATCTTGATGATTCATTTAAGTCCGTCTAGTACAGATGCAACCTTTATAGCTCTTACAAATGTAATGCTTCAACTTTCTATAGTGATCTTTCCATATGTGGGCTTGTCTGTTGAGCAAGTTGAATTTTCTCTTTCAGATTTAATTGACACGGAGTGTCCACCAAAACATTCACTGGATGTTTAACATCTAAACAATGCTCTTTTACCAAGTCTCCAGCTGACTGTCCTTCAATGCACTCATTCACACTTACACTGGTATAGATATACATGGGGGCCAAGGGCAGGGATCTCGGGGCAGGGTACATCCAGTCACTGAATGGTTAGTGCACATTACTGACTGCACACCAACATTGATACAAAGCTGCCTTCGGACGCCCGAATGATTTAGATTGATTGCCCCCGTGTTGTTTTTTGTCCCAAGCCATACTGAGTCACAGGCGTATTGCATGGATGATGGTGTGACTCTCTGAAAGAGTCACTGTATTATTCAAACGCCCTGCCATCAAATTTCCCCTTCTTTATTCATCTCTTGCTTTGATTTATGTTTTCTTCAGGTTTTTCTTCTCGTCCCAAACAAAAATCCTTGCGGGAACAATGAGTGGAATACAGGCTAGTACCTCAAACACTGAAGTCCCGTAGAACGGTGGTCTTCAACAGGCGGTCCGTGACCCCCATGAGGTCCACAGAGGTACTGCACAGGGGTCGCGAAAGTTTTGATTTATTAGACTTTTTTATATTCCACAAATTGAAATGTCTTTAAATCCACATTAACATGAATTCAACACACTGCAGTAAGGAGATAAATGGAGGAAGAAGATGTCTTTCAGTCATCAGTGCACACATTCAGCGGCACACAGGAGCTCTTTCAAGCTGGGCACCGTTTCATTCATCAACGAGGAATAGAATATATATATATGGAAAAGGCTGGACTGAAGGACAGCACAGAGGCACTAATCATGGCAGCACAAGAACAGGCACTCAGTACAAGATCAATAGAGGC
>NW_015151056.1:123093-129629 GCF_000732505.1 Cyprinodon variegatus
TTTTTATATATATATATATATATATATATATATATATATATATATATATATATATGGCATTTTTATTTATTATTACTTGCGTCAATTTCAATTTACTTTATTGGTTGCTCTTTTTTTTCTTGCTTCAAGGTGTGTACATTTTCCAGCACGACACTATATCGACAAGCTTTAACCAAAGCAAAACATTTTAAAAGCATTGATTAATTTAACAGTCTATACTTGTTTTTCCAATGCCAGTGACCTAATCTCTTGAAACTGAACAGAAACTGAAAATATGGAGTCCTGCTCAATAGCTTTTAAAAATGTAAAACTTTATAAAACAAGAGAGATCATATCTCTCTTATCCTTGTTCCTTCCTGTTGTTTAGAATATAATTTAAAATCCTCCTTCTCACATATAAAGCCTTAAATGGCCAAGCTCTATCTTATATCAGAGACCATGATTGTTCCTTATGTTCCTAACAGAGCACTTTGTGCTCATCTACAGGTTTACCAGGGATTACTACAATGTATAAAAGTAGAATGGAAGGCAGATCTTTTAGTTATCAGGCTCCTCTCCTGTGGAACCAACTACCACTTTTAGTCCGTGAGGCAGACACCCTGTCTACTTTTAAGACTAGGCTTAAAACTTTCCTTTTTGATAAAGCTTATAGGTAGAGGGGCTCAGGTTATCCTGAGTTATCTCTATAGTTATGCTGCTATAGGCTTAGACTGCTGGAGGACATAGGGACCCCTTTTCATTAGTCTGTTTCATACCATCTCTATTCTCCCATTCTGCAGTAGTTCAATCTCTAAACATTATGCTTACTGCTTTTTCTCATCACCAGAGATAAATATCATCTGTGCTGATGACATCAACGCCTTTGTTTATAGATGTTGGAGCTTAGCCTATTTTTCTGTTTAGTCTTGTTTTTTTACTGTGACTAACTGTATGCACTCTATTTCATCCTCTGACATTATAGCTGGCTTGGAGCTCGTCTCCTTGTGTTTCCTGGATGGGGCCGCATGTGGAGCTGGTTTATAGTTACTTTTTGTATTGCTCTTTCATTTCATGTTTGCTTCTGTCTCCTTGAACTCCAGTCGGTCTCGGCAGATGGCCGCTCACACTGAGTCTGGTTCTGCTGGAGGTTTTTTCTTGCTAAAAGGGAGTTTTCCCCTCCACTATGAGTCGATACAATCAAATGGTTTTCCTTAGATAGAAAACTTTGAACCAATCTGATTGTATGATCTGGTTCAATTGTCTCTGTGAAGTGCCTTGAAATATCATGTGTTGTGAATTGGCGCTAAATAAATAAACTGAATTGAATAACACGAAGAATATTTTGAGCAACATTGAGCATCTTTTACAAAAGACTGTTATACAGCAACAGTTGAGTGTCTTCTGTTAAATGCTACTACAGAGCCAATGTCTAAAATACTGTTTACAGGAGATCCTTACTGCATACAAAAACATGTAAAAAAAATAAAACAAAAAAAACTCTGACAGTTTTTTAGTGAGTTTTGTTTAGTCTGGTTTATCTGTAAGAATAGATTAAAAGTAGAAAGAATTTTGGCAGAAGCCACATTTTCCCTTCTTTCCGGTCCAGCATCAGCGCATCAATCAGGGATTAGAAATTAATTAGTTGTATATCAGATTGACTCAGAAACAGCTCTGGTCCTGTTTTGCTGCTGCTGCTGCTGTGTGTGAGGACACGGCTAACGAAATCAAGCCTCTCCAGGAAAGAAAAACAGGCTCAACTTCAGCAATCCTTGGCTTAATTCTCATTGAAGCCCCCAAATTGACATGTCTCTCTTATGATCTTGACATATTATTAAGATTTAATGGTGGAATTATGATCATTAAAACAACATGACTGATACAGGGGGCAGATGATGAGCTATTCATTTAACCTACTCTTCCTGTAATAATATTGAAACAGACAGTCTGCCAGTTATTAGATCATAATTAGCTGGTGCAATCTGTACGGAATCCGAGGAAATGACGCCAAGTTAGCGGCACGGAGCAGCGGTGTGCGGCTCGCTCTCCCTTTAGACATGCAGACGTCGACAGCTTCTCTATGCATTAAAGCAGGCTTCTTTTGGTTAATTTCATGAAAGAAACAAACTCTACAGTGCATGGGCCCATTTCTGAATAAGGAGGGATATAATGAGCCAGATGGTAGTTAATGAAAATAACTGGTAGTGTTGCCATTGTTGCTTCCAAAACATGTATCTTTGTTTGTGTGTTGTTGGTGCTTTCAGCAGCCACTGAAACCAGAATAAGTACTTCATCTCTTTTTAATTCGATCTTTGCTCTAATACAAGTCGTAATATGATTTTCTAATAAAACCAACTACCACACCCTGGCTTTCTTATTTCCATACAGTGCATATGAACACTCCAGTGTGTGCCAGTTTAGCAATGAAAAATTCTGCACCCTCAGCTGTTTCATCCTGTTCTCAGAGAGAGAGATAGAGAGGAGAGAAAACACACCATACTCTTGGCGTCCCTCTCTTCTAGCTCCCCCCTCCGGCATTTCTGCAGGTAGCGTTCGCCAAAGTTGCCCCATTAATAAGCAACATATTTGATTAGCAATGTGAAATGTATTATCTCAGGGCCAGCGAAGAGACGGGAGGGGAAAAAAGACACAAGATGTATGATTTGGGCAGAATTATTCAGGAGAGTGTGGGAGAGGTGTTGTGCTGCCCTGGGGCGCCCAACATGCTTTGGGTGGGTGAGAACGCGGAGCTGTGAACGTGAAGCCCGCCATCTCAGACGCCCCAGGTGAGCAAAGACAGCAAATTCTGCAGTTAGATTTACTTCTTCACGTCACAACATGCGTTGTTTATCACATGCAGGCTATTTGAAAGCTCAAACAGACTTGGTTTGACCAAAATGCTAAAAAAAAGTCAGAGCAATTTCTACTTCAGAAGTGTTTTAATTAGTAAAAGGAGTCCACATGTGTGATTGAAGATTTCCATCAATCAGTGAGATCCTCAGAGGTTTATTACACAGCAACAGTGAACAAACGTCATCATGAAGACAGATAGGCCAGGAAAAAGTATGGAGTTAAACATAAAGCAAATATGGAAGGAACATTTGAAGCTCCAGAACACATTACGTTTCCCTTCAAGATGGAAACAAGACTAAAAGTACATTCAGAACTATGAAGGAACATGTAAGATTGAAGAATATTTGAGTGACTGAATGGCCAAGGCACAAATATGGTTGAGAACCCATTGTTAAACTTGATGTTCAAGTATGCTCCCTCTGCAACCTGACTGACACTGAGCTGTTTTACATTAAAAAAAAAGATTTGAAGGGTTAACAGTATCTACAGCCTCTATTAGACGCACCACTGTAGCACTAGCTGTCATTTGACAGTGGAAGGGTGTCAATAAAAATGCAGACCACGCTTTTGTAAGTTTCATTAATAGAGAAGTGTGAAAGCGATCATTATTTTTTTTTACACTAAACTATTCAATATTTATTTTTGTGGTTTTTAAAATATCCAATAAAACAGACTGAAAGTTAAAATTAGATGTGGGTTTTTTAACATCTGTTTAAAAATGAATCTGCTGTGTTCTTTAAGGTAGGACTAATATTATTGGTACCTGAGTCTAAATGCAGTAAATTAATTCAAATGTTTACTCGATTTGATCCCAACTCAATCTAACTTTTATAAATTTCCTCTTTTCATCCATCCATTCATCCTATTATCCATCCATTCATCCGTACCTCCATCCATTGATTCATCCATCCATCTGTTCGTCCATCCATCCATGCATCTTTGCATCCATCCATTGATCCCTTTATCCTTTCATCCAACTATCCCTCCATCCATCTATCCATCCATCCACCATCCATCCATCCATCACCAGAGTGACTTTGTTCAAAGACTATATTAAACTTGTAGTCATGAAGAAGCTTTTATTTTCATAAACACTTTTTGGCACTAGTGGCCCTTTTTTATTTCTACAGAAACAGACAGGGGGATGGACAAAGAGCAGGAAGACATACAGCCAAAGGACCTCATGTTGGGGCTCAAACCCTGGACAGCTGTGTCCAAGACTAAGGCCTCCGTCTCTTTCTCTCCCCTTCTGATCCATCAACTACGCCTACGAAGAAGTTTATACTTAAATGGTAGAAACAAATCAGCTGAAGTGATTTATGAAAGAAAGATGAGTCACTTTATGGTGTTGGATTATTGGATGATGGAGTTTTTTAAAGGGTAACTCATTTATCCTAATTAGCCTGATGTGGATTTCCTTGTGTTTTCCTCCTCTGGTCGTTCTATTTCACACACTGGTATAAAACAAGTGGCTGTTTTGTTGTTAATGACCCAAATGTTGCAGCTGTGGTTCCTTGAGTCTGCTATCTTTAAAGTTCCACAATCAAAACAGCAAAACCTTTCATACCAAGAGTCGCAACCTTGATTTCATAGAGACCTAAATTTCAGGGACTATTTTTTCAGGCGTAACAACAGGTTAGCTTGTGAGCCAGCAGCTGGGCCCGTCGCTGCCCTCTGTCAGGGAGTGGTTAGCAGTGGTGACTGTGTCCTACACTGATTACCCAGCTGATGGGCCTCCGTTTGTCACTGCTCCTGCTAGCTCCAGCGCACAGCAGCAGGGTTTCTTGATTACTTAATTGCTTGTAAGAGCTCATTAAAGCTTCCTATCCATCATAAGTCATATGGCGAGTATCAATTTCAGAGTGAGAGATGGAGGGAGAAAGAGACAGAGAGATCCTAGGAACTCTGATGAGCAATTAGTGACGTGCATTGCTTTTGAATTGTCTGTATTTTTTGTAAAGTATGTGGGATTCATCACATGGATGGATGCTACTGCATTACCAAGTGATAAACATGTCCTTACTCTCAAAGTTTTCATGTGCAGACAGTAAAAACTCGATTTTAGTCTTAGAGGAGGTGTAAAGTCAAGGAAAATGTACAATTTTGAAAATATTTTAAAGAAGACGAATCACATTATCAGAACTAATGATTCAACTTTATTTTCTAAACGTAAAATGCACAACACCTTTTTTCACTCTCTTTCTGCATTTTTAAATCCCTGCTTACATTTATTTTGAAGGGTTATGGACTTTTGCCATAGCTTCTTTTCCCTGCCATGATCCCAAAAGGGAGTCATTTATATCGATGGCTTAGAAGAGCTTTACAAGATACTCACAATCTTACCAGGTGCAAAATTAGAATTGGATGCTGTTCGTATTAATTGGTGATCATTTGCAAAGCGGGTGGAAAAAAACGTCCTGTGCCAAGAGCAAGTCTTACAAGCCCCCAGCTGGGGTTGTCAGGGGCAGGCTTGTTGGCATTGTGGCAGCATATGTTTGGTGCCAAGAACACCATTGATTTGCATTTCTTTTATATGAATTTTACAAAGCAGAAATGCTCTTTTGTGCAGAAGTGATCCCAAAAGTGAGCGTTGCAATTAATCACAAGTGAAATTTATCGGCTGATGAAAAGCCATAATTCTACTTGCAATCTTTTTTTTTTCTTTTTTCCTAAAAAAAAGTGGCAGCATCTGCAGCGCACCCGCTTTTTGATGAATGTGCCTTTAAAGCCGTGCAGTTTGGCTCCATTTAAAACTGGCTTGAAGGAAGAAAAACAGCAGCTCGATCTTTGAGATTTTGCAAATGCCATAACTCATGAAAATAGTTCTTCTGTCTCAGAAAACAAGCCCTGCCTAATGTGACGCTGACGTGAAAAATTGCCTGTACGATTTAAGTTAGGCAAATTTTAAATAACATTTGGAATTTGTCTGAAATTGCCCCAATAACACATAATAGAGATGCAAATACCTCTAAACATTCAGCAACCTGCTTACAGCAACCACAAAGTTACTTCAAATGTTGACTTCCACCCATTTGATTTACCTTTCCCACATCATCTATTGGGACATCTAATTGATCCAATTAACCAATTAATTCTTTGGTAGGATTAGAGACAATCGCTCTTGTATGTACAGAAACCGTACCAGTCCTGCCAAGGGATGGACAAGCTCCAGTTTTTATTTTTTTTGCTTTAGCTCCAAGGTGGCTCCAGATGGGTTGGGGGCTTGAGACTCATTTGTGGCCAACTGGTCCAAACCTCACACTGAGACCCCGCCTACAGGATCACAGACTGGCACTCCTTAAAGAAAAGGGCCGTATCCTTGAATCTTAGCTGTAATGTATGACCTTAAATAAATGGAACTGCTGTTCAAATCTTTATTTACCTTCAGTCTTTATAAATGCCACATTACTGATTTTATCGGCTATTTCTACTAAGCACTCTTCAACCTGTCTCCATAATATCAGCTGCATTTTCCTTTTACTTTATTTTAATGTTAAGTATGTGTTTGCTTTTCATTACTGTACAATAATGATAAAATAATTCTATTTTAGAATTTTACAAAAAAATAAAATTTTTGATTGTTAACACCAGAGCAATATATAGGGAGTGACACTATAAAGCAAGAATAGTAATTGAATGTAGTAGAAAACAAAAACTAGAATGGAACATCCATCCATCCATCCATCATCCATCCATCATCCATCCAT
>NW_015151056.1:129823-132002 GCF_000732505.1 Cyprinodon variegatus
ATCCATCATCCATCCATCCATCCATCCATCCATCCATCCATCCATCCATCCATCCATCCATCCATCCATGCATTCATCCATCATCCATCCATCCTCTCTATAAATTTATTAATCTTGCTTAACATCCAGCTTTATTCATCAGTCCATCAAAAGGCACTCACAGGCAGACATAAAACAAATGGCTTGCAGTCACTGAGGAAGGATCTTATCCTGAGTGGGAATAAAACAGGAAATTAAAATTTCAGGAAAAACAGAAACACTTCAAAAACTATTTCCATCATGGGAGAAATGGAGGTTGGTCCATTAGTATAAATATATATGTGTTTACCTGGAGACACAGCTGTGAAGCTGTCTATAAGAACGGACAAAGCAGACTGTGTTACTTAAGGAAGTTTAGGTCCTTTAGTGCTTGTGACAAGATACTTTATATCTTCTGTCATCTCTTGGGATAACAGCATCAGAATACCTTAAACAAACACAACTAGCTGACAAAGAACTTGTCTAGAACTTCTGGAGATGATTTAACAAAGAAGAATGATCATAAAATTTGGATTTTCTGGATCACCACTTTCTGCCTATAAATATTAACATTTACAACAATGTATTAAAGAAACCCTTATAAAAAGAGTTTAAACAACATTTGCTTTCCTTCTTGGGTCAAAAAAACTTTTTTTATACGAACTGAAGTAAAACACACCAATCAATTAAACAGGATTATTAACAATAATTAACAATTATTAACAATCTAAATAAAATAGCACTACATTAAAGTAGTTTGATGTACTGTGACAAAACTGTTGCTGCAAACTTTACTTGTTGATATGTCTACTTCATGTCCTCTAAGAGATCTCCAGTGATCAACATTAAAGAGGGGAAGGAGCGTGATCCATAGAGGGCTGTATAGAAAAAAACTGCCCCTGTCCTCCCCACTGAATGACTCACAGAAAGCCTTGAGTTATTATCCTGCAATTATCTAAGTATCCACACCGGCTTTCTTCTCCCTGTCGACTTAAATGCTCATCCCTGTAGATACGACGCAATAATAAAACACAGCAACAAGACAAACCAACAGGGGAAAGGAAAAATCAACGCATCAAAAAGCAAACTTTAAACAATGACCCCCATTTCTCATTTGTAACTTTTTTTTCCCCTTACCCCTTGCATTTTTTCTTTTGTCACAAGTATAAAGGGTAACGGCAATCCATCCCCTTTTTCTTCTTCCAAGGATAATGATTTACAAAATGCCTCTCATCAAAGAATTCATTAACAACGAGCGTTAATTAAAAAATAAATGAGTAAACATCAATATCAAATCTCAGCACTGTGGAAGGGAATGCATTATGCAGAGTAATGATGTTTGAAAGGGGCTTTAGCACCTCTGTGGGACTCTTTTAAACCCCTTACCTCTTAGGCAGTTGCTTATTTTGCAACCCTTTGTTGTTTAACAACAAAGAGAATGGGCCCTCATAATGTTATATTAATCAGTGGATTAATATTTCAATTTGATTTGCTTTATAGTTGAGGTGCTGTTGGCATTTCCATTTTCCCTCCATATGTGCAGCGATGTTAAGTGGTATCATTACCATTTTCTACCTGGGGGTTCGTGGAGATAACAGGCACCAGTGATAGCTCTATTCTGAGGGGGGAGAGGGAGTTTTTTAGGTGGGGGGTACTCATGCATTTTTAAAGGTTCTTGTTTGGTGTGCCTTCATATCCATTATTCTAAAATCTTCCAAGCAAACAGCTGAGTCACAGTGTTTCTGTCCACCACAGGACAGCAAGAAACAGAACCCCCAAAACTAGAGTAGTTTTTCTAATTTGAATGAATCTCTACATTATTAGTTTTATTAGTTTACGTTAGACAACCTTTTGTTAGCAGCATATGAGTTCAAAATGAAAATAACTGAGAAAATGTGCATTTATTATTGAATATTATCTGTATTCATCTATACTCATATATTCATATATATATATTATTCTGGAAGCAGCTACGGTCACAAGCGGTGGACAATCTCCCTCCCGGTTTCTACGTTCCGCTTGGATAGGACTGAACTCTTAACCAGGTCAGTGACTTTTTGCTCCTTGTCGTGATCAGCCCGACATTCTTATTCACTGACCTGAGTTTTTTAATCCCTGCAGAAAATCCAGTTATCCACCGCGCTGATGACCAGCCACCTGC
>NW_015151056.1:132372-153262 GCF_000732505.1 Cyprinodon variegatus
AATCATTGAACTTTTTCCTTGTCTTCAGAGTGTTTTTCTGCATGTGGGTTAGACGCCTTGAACCCAACATGACAGGTTAGAGGCAGTGACTTTGCTCAAAAGAAGATGTGGGAGATTCATTGTATTAAGCTTGGTTCAATACATCAAATGCATTAAAGAAAATAAACTGACCCATGTTATGTTGATCTTGCTGAGGATGATCTAGCCTTTGATTTTTCTTTTCCGACAAAGTAGGAAACAAAATACTCAAAATGATTACGAAAATTTTTCTAATTCTTAAATGTAAAATAGATTAAATTTGATCAAACTCCCTCCAAAAGTTGGATTTTGTTTTTCATAAAATGAATAACAACAAAGAAGACAGACATCTTCAGTAGGTAAATTAAATCTGTCAGCTTTATCTTACCTTTCTTACCCATGAGTCCCCAGCTCATCACATCTTGTCATCAGTAGACTCCAGTCTTAAGGAAAACAGATAAGCAATTAAGTCATAGATTATTTGTCATAAACATCATTGACTACCATGCAAATGTAACATAATTGCCCAACAGACCTTGAGTGACAAGTCATTAGATGATTGTTCACAACGCCTGATTGCAATAAGACAGGCGTGTCTTACTCAAAACATAAATGAAGTTAAGTGTTGATGGCTTTACAATTCCTGCTCATCATATGAAAAGTTCTTTTATAAAGAGCAGTTGGTACTTGTTTTTTTTGTTTTGTATTTGAAGCTCTGAAAAGCAGACTTGCGAAAGAAAAATATGTGGGTCTGTATAAGATGTGAAGACTGGGTATCACTACAAACAGATCTACTGATGTTAGTAGGTCATAGTTTGTTGAAAGAAACTTTTAAAGGAAATAACTTTTGGTCTCCTAAGAAGTCGTGTGTCCACCCATTTGTTTGGAAAAAATGACACTAAAGGCTTATTGTCGTCACACTGCTGAACAGTCTCTACAGATGATGTTGGTTTAGCTGAACCAAGAGAAGCCATTCTGCAACTCTATCTTAACATGATGCAAAGTAACTATAACTGCAGCAATGACTTTAGAGAACTAACTGTTGCTGAGTGAACTATAGCTCAAAATTAACTCCAAGACATAATTATATAGTGAGGAAGCTTATTCATGAGCAGATTTCTTTTGAGGCAGTTAATAATTGTCCATGGATTGAACTTTCTATTAACAACTCTGAGTTTGATAATCATGTACATGTTAAAGTTCATGACCAACTTCATACCTTTCCTCTCTCTCTGAAACAAGATAGAATTTATTGTAAAATATTCTTTCACGGCAGCTTCTAGGTAAAAGTTAAAGTCAGAATCGTAGCACAATAAACCAAACAAAGTAAAGCAATGCTCTTTGGACAAAAGAGATTAGATGTTTGTAGTAAACCAAACATACAGTGCAAAACAAAAAGAAACTTAAATAGGAACGTTTTTTTTTTTACATTGGGCCCTTGATTTTACGTTATTACAGCATGTTTTACTCACCCATATGACTTTGGTGTCATTTGGAGCTGTCCCAAAGATATTCGGTTTTGTAATCCAAGTAACGTCTTCCTATGGGCAACAAGGTGAAGACACAAACTAAACTGTTCATAATTTATTATTTATGGTACGCCAGCATTCATAACATGTAGGCGAATCACTGTCCCCCAGACATCCGCGGTTATGTTTTTTATTTTTAGATTTTTAAAAACAGAGCTGAGTGTGTATGACGGTATCCACGCGCCAGACTGGAGTTGTGACAGGCAGCCCGGGCCACAGGCGGCTACCCTCTACCCCTTCTATTCATTCGGCTAGCTAATCTGAATCATTCAATTCCATTGCGAGAGCGAGATCATCTGTGGTAGTAGCACTAGACATCTTCCAGGCATGTGAGTAAAACTAGCAGCAGTTCAACCGACAGAATGAATGAATGGTAGCCGGCGCGCACGGATGACGTCATACACACTCCTTCAATGGCTGTGTTGATGCAGAGAAACCTCTGAAACCTGCAGGACAGCGGCCCTTGAGGACTGACGTTGGCCTGCAGTGTTGTTTTCACCAGCGATGACGAAATTATATAATTGACACTCCTTTTTTTATGAAGATAGCGAGAACTGACAAGCTAAACATGGATCTTTGATCATGAAAACTTAGCGATTCATCGGAGTCAGTTTTTTGTCAATAAGAGACTAAATAAAAATATTAGCTGGTGGTCGGTCAGACGTTTAAAATGCATCATTATGCTGTAATCTGTTAGACAAGACAGCCGTGCGGCTGCCTCTTGTTTGGTCAGCCCACCTGGCTTGCAGCGGTGCACATTCTCTATGACACAGATGGACCATGGCAGCAGTTGCAGGGGACAAAATTATCCGGTACTGCTGGCTCAACTCTCACAAACTCTGCTCTTCCATCTGTGTTTGTGCAGAAATGAGCAGTGAGTCTGGGCTTTTAGCTCCACACCGATGTTTCGCTCTCAGAAGTATGGCTCTTCCTGTTCTCGCTACTTAATAAACTATATGTGGCTGATCATCCTCTGCCAAACGTTAAAAATCCCATTGTCTAACTATCAAGATTTCATTTCTTCCAGCTCACACGTGGTGATACTAAACATTCTTTAATTTCTACCAAAACGAATCCCTAAAGTATATCCAAAGAAAATATTTCTTTGCGTACTGTTTATTTTTGGATAAAGAGCCAGGAGACAAGGTAGATAAATGTTTGAATGTTTCTTTTTCATAGTTCTCATTTTTATCTATGTAAATGTGATGTAAATGTCTGCTTAAATTGTCATTAAAACATTTCCTGTGTTTCCTTTAAATATTTCAACATTTTAGTTAGCATATTAGTTCAATTTATGTAGGTTCTCTCTATATTTTGTTATATCAAAACCCTGTGAATTTCAATCTTCTTTGACCCGTGAGTAGTGGTAACCAAGGGGCAAATTGAAGAAATAAAGACAAAATTTTTTTGTTCTTTGCTTTTTTGGATCAAAAATTATTTTATTGATGTGTGTGTGTAATGCATAATTCATTGTAGATCAGAAAGTGTTTGCTGTGGGATGGAAACCTTGTATGTCTAAAACCATTCTTCTATTGTACATTTGTCTGTCTGCTATATTAACTAATATGATATGTGATATGAACTAGATCTGCTAAATTAGGGCATTAATTCATAAAATGTTTATTTGAATTCTATAAATAAAAATGTTCTTCCCAAGAACAATCGTATTTTCTATGATAGCACTGTATCTCCAACAATTGTAATATCTAGGCAAGAGCTGTCAGTTTGTTTAAGAATCTGGGTGTTCTTCGAAATAGTAAAAGTTAGCAGTTAGCTGTGCAACTTTCAATCAATAGCAAAAAACAGTTGCTATGAGGGCACCCTGGACTTTTTATTTGCATGTCTTTTCCAGATATTTTAGACCAATGGTGTCAAATTCAGTTTTTTATAGGGCCATTCTGTATTGAGTCTTTAAGATGGCCGGGTGCAACCGTAAAGATAAATTCAAATATATTATCATTTACAAGAGTACCCTGCTCTGGTATTAGAACTTTACTCCCATCTATTTTGCAGTTTTAGCCACTTCGTACACTTTAAAAGAACATATCTGTTTTATTATATTTGTGATTTTATTGTTTTATTTTTTGGGCTCTTGGTGGCCTTAAGTTTGACAGCTGTCCTTTAGACTCAGAAAAGTTCAGAAATGCAATAATTTTAACCCGATAATAAACATTATTTTGTTTATTATTTGGGGGGTTTCATTTCATTCTATCATTTAGTTCACTTAACCTTTTTGTAATGAATCAATTCTATTTAGTTGAATAGTTTGGAATTAAAAGGCCAATGTTTTTCGTAGCTGTCACAGTGACCTCAGTTTCTACATCCGTGGTGATGTGGACGTGAGTGTGTCAGCACACATGAATGCCTGGTAATGTGTTTATGTGAATGAGCACGTGCACCACTGCCCTTCATAATCAGAGGTCTTAAAGAGCCCCTACTCTGCCGGTGGATTGCTCACAGCTGTGGGCCCCTTGTCGCGCTGGCAGCCGTGGCCCTGTCATCGCGCGTCCGCCTATCTGACCTGCTAATTTGGAGCATATGTAAGTGCTCTTAAAGTGGCGGGCCTTTTGACATGCCACAAACAGCAGCTGTGGCAGCTGCCCCGAAGGAAAGCTTTATTTAATTCAATTACATCTTTTGGAGATATGTAAACGAGGGGCTTCGGGGCTGGGAAAGGCGGAGTAGGAGGAGGGAAAGGTGGGTGAGAGGGAGGGGAGAAGATGACACTGGGGGTGGTCTTTTCTCCCCTCACCACCCTGCCTAAACTCATTACACCCCTCTTACTTTCCCGTCTCTTACTCCCAGAAGACCCTCCACCCAGTTTGATCATCAATGAGCTCCGACTTGAAACCCCAAAATGTCAAGGCCCAGGTGGCTCAATAGGCAAGTGATTGGCTCCTAAACACCTACATAGCCCCCACTGCCTCTGTTCCTCTTACTGTCTCTGCAGTGGGGGGAATCTAAGGGGATAATCAGGGTCAGAATCCTCTGCCACACTGATCAGTACGTCTCAACCCCCGGGCAGCCCTGCAATTAATGCACTGTTGAAAGGGAACAAAAATATTCACCATCTGGCAATTAGGGGATCATAGGCTCCTCGTTTTTGCCTCTCTGGGCTCAAAATGCAATTGTGATCTTATTCTTTTTCCAGCTCCAGCACCTCACCCTGGCCCAAGGCCCATTTTGCCACTCCGAGGGTCTTATATAGGAATGAAGGAGCACAGGATCGCAATCCGGGGCAATTCAGAAACTCCTCTCATTCCTGAAATGAAGCTGTAATAACGGCTCTTCTTGTTATTTACTCCCCCCACGCCTCTCTCCACTTTCTCTTCTCTATCAGTGCCACGGATTCATCCCATCGCTTGCTCTTTCCAGCCCCAGCTGCTTCTGCTGGCCTGAAAAGGCCTTTAGAGAGAAACTGGTATCATCATGATCAAATTAACTCTTTCTCTCATGATGGGAGCAAAGGTTGTCAATGGTACTGTCGTCTGTTGGCAGCTTGTTTTTTTTACTCTTCAATGATGTTATGATTAGTCATTTTGCTGCCAACAATAGCCGCCAAATGCATGTGAATGCCCTTTGGCGTCAAAGAGGATCGTAAAGCTGTTGAAAGACATAGATTCTAAGAGATGTCTGACATCTTTCCAGTTTCTTTTTTTCTCTTCCTCCCTACCTCTCTGCTCCACGGAGTCATTGTGAGATTCAAATCTAGGGATGACAAACAAGCATGATTACGTTTACCATTGATCTGACTAGTTTTGAGTTGCAAATGTGCAGCCTCGACATTTGGCTGGAGTAATTCAAAGGTCTCTGGGACAATAGGGAGGCAAATTTGAGGAAGTGGTAGGTCCCAGATTCCACAGCAGACAGAGACCTTGTGGATGTCACAAAGCCTGATGTGTTTATTCTAATGTCTCCAAAATAATGGAACATTATAAAAAAAAATAAAAGGTTTTGCATTTCAAGAGATAAACACGTTAGGTTGAAGTGGTTATCTCATGTTGCTCCTGCTGAACTTCTGCTATATCTTTATTTAAACATTGTTTTAAGGCATTGCTTTAAAGAGGTATGCAGACATTCGTTTCTTCAAAGTTCCCATATAGCATTTCAATCAAATTTAGGTTTGAACTTTAACTAGGCCCCTAAAACTTTGATTCCTGTCTTTTCCAGCTATCCTGTTGTAGATTTGCTGCTGCGTTTTGGATTAATGACTTGTTAAGGACTCAGTTTAGGATAGATAGATAGATAGATAGATAGATAGATAGATAGATAGATAGATAGATAGATAGATAGATAGATAGATAGATAGATAGATAGATAGATTGTTACATGTCATTACTCTTTTGTAGAGAGAAATGCCCCATCTTCACAGTGAATTAGAAAAATTTCATCACTCCTCCTACATGGTGTTTTTACTGAAAAAGTATGTTTAGTTTTCCGTCAACATCTCACCTATCAAGCCAAAGAACAATGTTTTAGGGATCTAAAACATACTGCTATTGTTTTTTTGCGAGAAGATGCTTTATCATATTTTAGTTATCAGCTACTTTTAAGCTTAAAACTTTCCATTTTGATAAAGCTTATATTTAGAGAAGCTCAGGGTTTCCTGAGCTATCTCTATAGTTATTCTACTATAGTCTTAGACTGCTGGAGGACATAGGGACCCATTTTTCAGTATTCTGCTCCATTGTATCCTTATTATCCCATTCTGCAGATTTTGTTAGTTCACTTAGACTTAGACTTAAACAAGTTTCATCATCATTTTGTATACACAAAGTGTATACAAAGCGAAAAATCCTTTTTTTTTAGCTTTCAGAACATTTCCATTCCATAAAGTGCAGCGGTGATCAAATATTAACAGTGTAGGAGAAGAGACATGGTGCAAATATGCAGTGTTTTTGGTTTGGTGTTATCAGTGTGTTGCAAAGTCTGTGACATGATTTTGAGTGTCCTCAACAGTTCAGCTGTCTGTTGGCGGTGGGGAAGAAGTGGTTGCAGAATCTGCCGGTCCTGCATTGAATACCGCGAAGCCTCTTCCCAAAGGGCAGCAGGGAGAGCAGTCCATGGTGGGGGTGTTAGGGGTCATTGATGATGTTATGGTTTCCAGTGCTGGGATGAAATGTCTTTAATGGAGGGGAGAGAAGCCCCAATGATCTTCTCTGGTGTTCTTATAACTCACTACTGGTGGTGGTGAGAGGGCCCGATGGTGTAACCCCAGGCTCACACCGACTCCGGTCTTACCGTTGCGGTGCGGTGGGTGCGGCGCCGCAGTGATTCCAAGTTATTAAAAAGACGTAAACCTCTCTCACCGGCTGCTGAGCTGTCCGGCTGCGGTTACCGAGACACTCCGGCGCTGCAGAAAATTCCGCAAGAAAGCTATCCTTGCGGCGTGCCGGAGCCCTCCGCAACCAGTTCTCGCAAATATACTTATTTGGGCCGTGTTATCGCGTGAAGTTACGTGAACTCAAGTGAACTTCTGTTAAATCTCCGGACCTGTTGCCGGAGCCGCAGAGCCGCACCGCACCGTAGTCAAAAGGGCGGTGTGAGAGGGGGTGTGCGGGAGTTGCGGTCTCCGTCGGCTCGGTAACCGCACCGGAGCCAGTGTGAGCAAGGGGTAAGGCAGCCTCGCTTCTCTCAGTGAGCCCCAGGGCAGCTGTGGCTACAATGTAGTTTGCCACCATCCGTGTGTGAGTGTGTGCTTCAGTGGGTGAATGACTGAATGTACTGTAGTGTAAAGCGCTTGGTCAAGTTTCCTGACATGAAAAAGCGGTATATAAGTACTGGCCATTTACCATTTTGCCATTTCTCACCTTCTTCCAGTCTGAGGCGCTGAAGCCTCCACACCACACAGTGAGACAGCTGGTCAGAACGCTCTCTATGGTGCTTCTGTAGAAGGTGCGGAGGATGGGTGGGGGCAGGTGGGCTTTCCACATCATCCGCAGGAAGTACATGTGCTTTTGTGCCCTTTTGACCAGTGAGGTGGTGTTTACAGTCCAGGTGAGGTTGTCTAGGATGTGCACCCCCAGGAATTTGATGGTGCTGACCACCTCTACAGCTGAGCTGTTGATGAGCAGTGGAGCGTGGTTAGGCCGGTTCTTCCTGAAGTCCAAAATGATCTCCTTCGTCTTCTCCACATTCAGGAACAGGCTGTTTTCTCTCCACCAGCCCACCAGCTGCTCCACCTCCTCTCTGTAGTCCTGGTCATTGTCATCTCTGATGAGGCCTGCCATCATAGTGTTTTCTGCAAACTTCACAATGTCATTGGTGGTGAACCTGGTTACACAGTCATGTGTCATCAGAGTGAACGGCAGGGGCTTCAGGATGAAGCCCTGAGCGAGCCTGTGCTTAGGGTAATGACATCAGAGGTGTTCTGTCCAACCCAGAACCTCTAACGTTATGATTTCTCTGCTTTTTCTAATAGTAGCTTCATCTACTCTGTTCTTGTTTGGATGTGACCCTGAGCTTGGCCTGTTTTTCAGTACAGTCCTGGTTCACAGACTGTGGCTAACGGTATGTGCTCTCTTTCATCCTTCCACATGGGAGTTGGCTCAGAGCTCGTCTGCTTGGCTATGTGTTCACAGGATGGGGTCAACTGTGGAGCTGATTGACAGTGCCTTTTGTATCTCTGCTTCTTTTTTTTATGTCTGCTTCTGTCTCCTTGAATCCCAGTCAGCCTCAGTAGATGGCCACTCGCCCTGAGCCTGGTTCTGCTGAGGTTTCTTCCTGTTAAAAGGGAGTTTTTCCTCTCTGCTGTCGCTACAAGCATGCTTGGTGTGAGGGACTGCCTTCAAGTAAATGAGTCAATGAAATCAGCTGGTTTCCTTGGATAGAAAACTTTGAATCAGTTTGAATGTATGATCTGGTTGAATTTGTCTCTGTAACATACCTTGAGATGACATGTGTTTTGAATAGGCTCTATTAAAAAACTGAATTAAATTAAATCATTTATCTCTCTCAAATAAGCCAGAGCTGTTCAGTGTTTTTCTAGGAGTCTTTTCATAAACTGAAGCCTGAAGAATGAAGATTAACCTCTTGAGGATTTTACAACATTAAACTATCTGAAATGGAGGTTTGAGTTCCAGGAGTTGCTCATCCAGGATGACTGAACCGCTGTCTTCATAATTTCTTTTTTTGTAAATAACAGTATAACTGTGAAATAAGACTTCAAACTTTGGAAATGAGTTGTAACTTTTCCCAGATTAAAAGGGAAGAAAAAAATGCCTCCCTGAAGTCATAGCAGATTTTCGGACATCAGAGCTGCACAATGTATGAATCAAAAAGCCACGGCATGGATTAGTGCCGGAAGTTTATTTTTTTAAACTTGAATTGGTAAGAAACAATATATATTCCAAAAATACTGGATCACATCACCTGTCTATCTGTTTGAGATTCAGAGTAGAACAGCTGAGATAAACCATGATCCGAACCTTTGGTGATAAAGCACATTTTGAAACTTCAAAAGACTCTAACTTTATACAAACATCCAAATGATGTTTATGAAGATACTAAAGTGATTTAGCATGGTATGACATTTTGTTAGGTATGTGCCGCTTAGTCCTCGTCAGGGTTGTGGTGGGGCATCTGCCTATCTCCGGCAGTCTACAGGGGAGAGGCGAGGTACACCCTGGACAGGTCGCCAGTCTGTCGCAGGGCAACACAGAGACACACAAAGACACACAGCCATTCACTCTCACCTAAGGGAAATTTAGAGAAACCAATTAACCTAACAGTCATGTTTTTGGACTGGGACAGGAAGCCGGGGTACCCATAGAGAATCCACGCATGCACAGGGAGAACATGCAAACTCCATGCAGAAAGACCCCGGGCCAGGAATCGAGCCCAAAAACTTTTGCAAGGCAACAGCGCTACCCACTTCTACACCGTGCAGCCCTGATATGTGAATCATTCTCATAGAAATAATCATTGCAATAGGTCTTGACACAATAAAAATTATATCTATCCTCATTTATGGTCCAGATCTACTTTAGACTTTGTCATTGTGTTTGTCTGCAGGTGGCACAACGGTTAGAGCACACAACCCATGGATGGAGGCCTTAGTCCCTGACGTGGCTGACCTGGGTTCGAAGCTGACCTCTGGTCCTTTGCTGCATGTCTCTCTCCCTCTCTCATACCCCCTTTCCTGTCAGCCTACTGTCGAAATAACAAGCCAGTTGTGCCGCAAAAACTCAGAAAAGATAAATAAATAAAACATTTAATTGTGATAAAATGTTAATGAGGAAATGGCCAACACACCTGCTCAAACACTTGCATTTGGTCAACTGAACGATTGCCAGGTACAGTATTCACATCACAAGGTTTATTCAGGGTACCAGTTTATGTAATGGTTAAAGTGAGAACATCTACACCTTCAGTTAACGCAGTGTTCTAAAACAGATTGTTTAAGGGTCATTATTGTCTAATTCTTTGTTGCAAAGAAGCATAAAGAAGAAAATCAGTCTCATAATGTTTCTGCTGCTACTTTGTCTCTTTACTACTTAACATAGTCCCACAAGACATTTTTTTGGATTCATGCTTTTTGTTTTTCCTCTTTTCCTTTTCTTCTAACCAAAAGAGCTGCTCTTACATCACATCCTCTACCCATGCTTTCGGTAAAATGGGAGGGCCACACATTAACAAAGCAAGAGAACCACTCTACTATTGAACTATTCAGAGACCAGTATTTGTAACCTTTCCAGGATCTGATTCTGGTGACCTGGACTGGGTTCACCTCGGCATGTAGAAGAAACTGGACTCTGGCTCCAAAGGGGTTTAAGAGCTGGTTTAATCTCGGAGTAATGTTGTGAAATCCATTTCAAGTTTCCACCTATTTCTCCCAAGGCTTTATATGTCCATCATGTTTCTCTAATACCTAGATCCCGTAGGGCCATCACCAACTCTTAACACAATCCACTGCATTGCCTCCCTTTGAGCCGCTGACCCTGATCTTTCTCATCTTTAATTGCCAACATCCCTACAGCAAGCTGCCGCCATCGTGCTTTCCTGTAAAGCGATAATTACACACTCTGAATTATTAACAGTCATTATCAAAGCTTTGTGCTTAACTTGTTTTGTTGTGGTGTTAGGTTCCTGTGATCTTGGGCAGTCATTACTTATTAACAAACTGGATGCTTTTCCCCAAGTCGCCGCCTGTCCATGATGAGCGGCTTTAATGACGCACTCATCCTGTTTGCCCCAATCTCTATTTGCAGCTAAATGGCAAAAAATAATATTGGGGTTGCACTTAGGGGGATTCAAAAGCACGGTAAAAATGACTATTTATTGGCCTTATATTAAATCATTATCATAAGGGGAAATTAATTAAACCACTATTTTTCTGCAGTGTTTACATAACCAAGAAGTGTTTTTTTTTCTTACTTTTAAGTATGGCAAAGAAAGTTGTTTAGTTTAGTCATAAATTGAATTTAATCCAGGAAGATAAAACAATAGAACAAGTATAAGTACCCTGATAGGGCAGTCATGTATTTCTTTAAGATGGGGAGTTTGATATAAAAAATGTTTAATGATTTATGAATCTATTTAATTCATTTTAGAACAATTTTTATGAGGATTACCTTAGAAATATGTATTGTCTTTATAAAATAAAGGAGTGACATCACACATCACATATACATTAAAGTATAATATAAATGAAAGGTTACTGTTTAAAAGAGTACTTAAAATGAAAAATTTATTTTCTCTTATTTAGTTCTTAAGCAAGAAGGTTCCGAGTTCGATTCCTGGCCCGGGGTCTTTCTGCATGGAGTTTGCATGTTCTCCCTGAGCATGCTTGGGTTCTCTCTGGGTACTCTGGCTTCCTCCCACAGTTCAAAAACATGACTGTTAGGTTAACTGACTTCTCTAAATTCTCCTTAGGTGTGAGTGTGTATGTGAAGGGTTATTTGTCCTGTGTGTCTCTGTGTTGCCCTGAGATGGACTTGCGACCTGTCCAGGGTGTACCCCGTATCTCGCCGATAGACAGCTGGAGATAGGAAAGGCACCAACACCTCTTGCGACCTCGCTTGGGATAAGCGTGACAAAAAATGTTTGTAGAGCAGAAAAACCTTCAGATTGTCTTCTGAATGCAAAATTTTCAGTTTATTGTGTTGTCCCATCCTAAACGTTAATAATAAACAACCCTAGGGTACAAACAGAAGTTTTTGAACCACACTTTGTGACACCATTTGAGAAGGTTTTTTTTTATTGTAATTATATAAGAGCTAAAATCTGTTTATTCTTTAAAAAAAAAAAAAAGAGTTAAAAAAAAGAAATGTGCCTTAAACATGTTTAGGTCATTTTCATAGGGTGCTTCAAACAGTGAAATCTAAACCCCCTTTTGAATTAATAAACCTTTAAATGTCTAAAAGATTGACCGGTTAGAGTTAAATGCCTTAAACAAGGGTAACAGCAGCAAAAAAAAAAAAAACAGAAAGAAAAACTTGATGGTTCCAAGAAAAAAACTGACCAAGTTCATTTTTATTGTATACCACTGATCAATAAAATTATATAGTATGGCATATAAACCTTTCCATTTACAAAGCTGTTATTCAGACTTTCATACAGTATTAGAGCAGAAACCGGGTTAGCTCCTAGACAGGTTTTAAACCCTTTCCTAAATTTAGACTTTCAGATGAATGCTTGTACTCATGTAGTGCAGAAATATCTCCAGTGACCTTCAAAAACAACCACCTGACTCTAAACATGGCCCTATCCAAATGGGATTAGGGTATGGAAATAGTAAGACAAACACTGAGGGCAGAAACCGTGTCAGACAACTGTGACCACCGCGCCCTCGTCTAACCCCTCCCTGCACTGAGAAGTCTCCCTGAGACAAACAAGAAGAGAGAAAAAAAGTGAACATATCAAGAAATCATGTCAGAGACGCAGGCTAGGGCTGTGCACAGAGCGCTTTAATATGCACTTAAACAAATCACACACAGGTTGAAGAGAGTCGGGCGGACCGCAGCTTATCAACATGGGACACTTTTTTGCACATGCAAATGTGGTGTTTGTGTAAGTGGCTTGTCAAACTGGAACCAGAAACAGAGAAAGAGCCAGAATGAGTCTTCAGCTGCAAGACCTCCACCCAACCAAAACCTCAACATGAACCTACTTTGCTCTTCTTTTATCCTTCTTTCCGCTCCGTTGTTACTCAATTGCTTGCGGCTTTGTGCTTTCAAAGTTCACCGGCTCCATGTGACAGCACACTACGAGAAAGAAGTTTGTCAGGTTTGGATCATCGAGGAAGCGTAATAGCACATCCACAAGTTACAAGATTAACAGTAGGTTCTAGAAATACTGATTATATCGGGTGTAAGACACCAAGATAATAAAAGGAGAAGAATTTTTTACACCTAAAGATTTAATCAATATAAAGCTGTTTCAAACAAACTGTAGTAAATTTAGGTTTAACTTGCTGGCTAATTTATAAAGTCTGTGTTGCTTGGACTCTCCATTAGATTTGCCTGCTTTACACTCATAGTAAAAATCTTGTCTTTTACCATATTTGAAACGTGGTCTACAGGATTGATATCGAGTGGCTGAAGACCTGTCGGAGTACATAGGACTCAGTGTCATGGACAGGAAACCAGAAATTATTTTGGTGCTAGAAGTAGCGGTTCATGTGGTCTAATACACATGGATAGCAACAATACTAAGCTTTGTCGTTAAGATGATGCTTAGTTGGTAGGAAGGGGCCTAAAGTGGGTCTGGTCCAAGCTTATGCTATAAGCAGAAAAATAAAGTTGTTGTTTATGCCAACTTTTGATCCTGTTAACCTAACAGCTTAAACAGGGATTCATCAAACCAGGAAAGATCTTCCATTTTGTTATTCAATTCAAATTCAATTTAGTTTATTTCTATAGCACCAATTCACAACACATGTCATTTCAAGGCACTTTACAATTCAACCAGATCATTAAATTGATTCAAAGTTTTATATCTAAGGAAAACCAGTTCATTTCGATTCATTGACTCAAAGGCAATCCCTCACACTAAGTATGGTTGTAGCGACAGTGGAGAGGAAAAACTCCCTTTTAACAGGAAGAAACCTCCAACAGAACCAGACTCAGTATAAGCGTCTATCTGCCATTATTATGTTATGACTATATTTAATAAGCAGGTGTGAATTGTAGCCTCTGTTTAATTGTTTTGGATGATAAAAGAGACATTCAGTGTAGGCTTAAGCTGCCATAACCCATCTACTTCAAGACTACCCATAAGTACTGTATACTTCCAGGGATCATACTCCATAGATATTTTTAGTGATATTTGAGCTCTTGTTGGCTTTCTGTCCTCTTAAACCAGACTTCCCTGTCTCTTCTGATTTATTCCTTCTGCAAAACAGTTTTATCCACATGCTGTCCACTAGATAGTTTGTTTTTTTAGTACTTCAATGTAAACTATGGACATTTCGGTAGATCAGCAGTAAATTATATATTAATGACCTCATATGTTACTTAAGCACATACACCTGTAGCACTTAACATGTAGTAAATAAAAAGGATTTACTCATTATGCCGAATGCTAGAAATGGCTCCATAAGGAGAACAGTCTCACCTTTATGATTGATCAAGCTAATCATTAACTGGTCAGGGACACTGATAGTTATCCATAAAGCATTGAACCACCAGACAAAAGACAGTATGGTGACTCTTCAGTTTGTCAGCAACAACAAAAAAATATTTCATTATTGTGCTTTTCCAAATATTGTAGTTTTGTGCAAATCTACATCTGGGGACTAATATTAGCAGATTGGGCTACTGAAAATAACAAGCAGCTAATGTCATTTCATTGCAGAAAGCCTAATGTTGTGTTCACAGCCAACACAAATGACGGAACCAGAGTGAATGATCCAGAAGTTCTCCCTAGTCGCATTCAGGAGTGAAGTGATGCAGAGGGCACATTTCTGGTGATACAAATAGTGCAGCTAGGACAGACAGAGCAAGCCACACAAAGGTTATTTTGAAAAAAATGTTCTGTCATTTCTCTATGCTTTAGCCAATCAGCAAGTGGATGTTGTTACATGGGATGATAGAGAGTCATAGAGACTAAACTATTTTTAATCAAAATGGAAAATAGAAAAATGTATGTAGACACACTGAAGATATATATATAGAAGAGCTATTACGTACAGATATATATATATAGAAGAGCTATTACGTACAGATATATATATATAGAAGAGCTATATGTGTATATATATTTTATCTCTTTTTATTCTTATTTTTGATCTTTATTATATTGTATAGTTGGATGTGTGTATATATCATGTTCATGTAAAACTGTAACTAGAGCGTGTAACAAAAGTAATTTCCCTCTGGGATTATTAAAGTATTTCTGATTCTGATTCTGATTCTGATTCTGATGAAATAAGGAATGTACTTAAGAGGTTTGTGAGTGGCCTTAAAAAAGCCACTTTAAGTTTGCCCTAAGATGTACTGTTTCATCATTCTTCATTTGTCCTCCTCTTGTAGCTCCATCTCTGGCCTGCTCTAGTGCTCTCTCTGCCCAGCCTCTTGGACTGTGCTCTCCCTGAGCTCCAGAACACCTCCTCCCTCTGCCATCGTTTGGCTGGTACGTCTTTGAACCCAGATAACTGTTTCAGATCCTGGAAAGATGGAAGTACTGCAGGAAGCAACTAGTTGTTGCTTGATCTAACTGGTTCATGTACAGGACCAAAGAGCCATAACTGTTTCCTGAAAAAAAAAAGTTTTCATCAGTATTGCAACAAAATTCTTATCAGCCTTTAAGGAAGGTGTAGAGAATTTATGTTGACTAGTAAAGTGTGTTTGACTTTATAATGTGAGTTGTTCAGTCCAGTTAAACTACAATCAGCTGAGCTTTGCCTGGCTCATTGTCGGCTTTCTAATGCTTCAGGGATCTTCTAACTTTTTTTCTAACTTTTCCTGATTTTTTAGCCCTTTTTGTTTTCTTGTGAAAACCAAATATATTAATCATCTGTTTTTTTGTTGTTGTTTTTTGTTGGGGGTTTTTTTGACACTTTTCCAGTGAAAAGCCAAAAAGAGAACCTAAGTTTGTTCAAACTGTACAAATCCTGATTCATAGACATCTTGCTTTTTGCTTGTAATTAATAAAAAAATAAAATTTAGGAAATCAAAGGTTTCAGTCTGATAGTTCCATCAATTAATCAGATGTGAAATCTGTCTTATACAGTGTAGTATTACTTACACTACAGTATTACATATAAATAACATAATAACTACATTATAAAGAGTTATTAAGTGTACAGGATCCTGCCTACTATTTCACCACCATGCCACCCAACACAGAACCAATATAAACTCATCCAAGAAAAAGTAGGATAACGATAAATAGCGTAACTCACATATTATGCATGCTTTTTTTCAGAAACAACCTTTAATCTGGTTATTTTATTTATTTATTTTACCTGCCAAGTTTGCTTTATCGAAAAAGAAAGGCTTTGAAAACTCTGTTTCTGCTCTACAAACATGTAGTCTTTTTCCCCAAAAAGGCCGCAAATCAGCACAAGTAATACATTGTTCTTGTTTGCTTTTTTTAACTGATACAAACTTTTTAAATTTACCCTTCACATAAACTTGTAAGTCTTTCAATTTATAATGAAGGCCTGATTTAACAAAAGATTGATGGAAATGTTTTTATGCTTGAATTTACCCTGATCAAAAATGGTGCAGCAAAGTCAATGAATGTTCATTCTTAAGCATTCAGGGAAACTTTAAAGATGCAACGTATTTAGAAGACCTGATCAGCAGCTAAACTCATCAGAATATCAAACCCCTAAAATTAAGCAATAGGAAAAGATGCTATCATGCTAAATTAGAATCTGAATTATTTAGGCATATAAAACTTGTGTTTTAAGTCTCTTTATAGTCCACCTATTGTCCTTCCCAAATGAAGCAGAAATTAGAGATAAAAAAAAATACAGTTCAATGATCTAAGACTTTTTATTTTCACCAAATAATCTGATGTAAAAAAAATATATACTTTTTTCTCACTCCCGTTTCATTCATGATCTTGTCCCGAGTCTTTGTATGTCAAATCCTCCCCCATTAGTCTTAACCCATCCCTTCCTATTTCCTTTCGATCCATGTCTTTTTTAGTCTCTGGACTTTCCTTTTCCCCTTCTTTAGTCATGGTAACAGATCTACTCGGCTCCCCCTCTTCTCTGCATTCCCTGCGTCGAACAAATGGGTAATAAGCACCACTTTGTATATGGCTCCTTTCTCAGATCCAGAGTGAAGAGTCTGATTAAATAATCATTGGAGGAGCGGTGCGCGTGCGGCTTCCCCCCTCCCCGCTCCTCACCTTGGGGACATATTGTCCCCTGTCACTGAAACCTCGGGGACAGAAGGCTCCGCCATGGGGAGGCTCAGTGGGAGTGCGGGGAGCTGATGAAATGAAGATCGGGTAATGAAGGCATGGCCCATGGCTTCCGTGGCTCCGCCATATGTTTCACCAAATGCAAATTGCCCCCCTATTCAAACAACTTTTTCATCTTGATATATGCAAATGTGTTTATAAATACTGCCTTATAAATATAGCATTACAGTTTGTAGAGAGGCAGCTCAAAGTCGTTTTGTGTAGCACACTGATGTTGGAACACAGGGCTGCAGCGCAGCGTGGCAAGCTTTAACGAACAGGCTACCAACCTGGCAGTGGCTAATGGAGTCCTGGGGGACAAGATGTAAGGTGGTCAAACTGGGAGCAGAAGCTGCTAACCAATAAAAACAGGCCTCAGCAAACGTTTCGTCCAATTAAGTATAACCAAGCAATCACTGGGGCCAATGAGAAACCAGAAAGGACACATTTGAGAAACGGAGCTGTCCACACTATGAACAGTTCACATTTCAGTAATGAGGATCATTGTTTATCATTTTATAGTCTTAGACTTTCAGAGACAATTCTTAAGCACCGTGTAGGACTTTACCCAAAACAAAATCTACAATCTATAAAAATAAGTGCAATAACAAACAAAAAGTTCCCAGTGTTTACATGAGCTCAGGCAGGCAGCTCCTGTGGGGTAACATCATCTAAACGCTAAAAGCTCAGATGTTTGTGTGTGTTCTGTGCTTAGAGCGATGAATCCAAAGCGTCAACATCAAAGAGGCAAAATGTTAAATAATCATAAAGCCTTGATTGCACCCTAATTAGCTTGATTGAGCTAAATAGCTAATATATTTCTCTTCTGACCTGGAAAAAAGTTTGCAACACATCTTTATTCTTCTGAGTGAGTAGAAACAATCACATCAAACATCTTTGTTACCATACTTTATTATTCAGACCACTTAAGGACACATAGAGGGGTTTCTGTTAGGTGCCAGTCAGCATAGAGATGATCAGATTGTAAAATTCCCCCAACAATGCTTGAAAACAGCCTTCTGAGTTGATGTTAGTGTAAAAGCAGCAGTAGCTGGCAGCTGTGGACCACATTATGTATGGCGAATATGGGCCAAGTGGGTCAAACCTATCAGATGTTCCATTCCGAACATTCTCTCTGAAGAAGTAGCTGGTAGTGGATGTGTTGGGTGATGTGTCTTGAAAAGCTTATTGCTTGATTTCTGCTTTTATTTTACCCATATTCCTCATATATATTAAATAAAGTTTGTGTCCTTCTGCACTTCAGTCTAGCACCTTTAAGCAAGCTATTTCATTACTTAACCACTGCATTAAAACAGAAACCACTGGGTTTAAACCCAAACCACCAGTTTTATACAGAAACCACTTTGTTTACACTCAAACGTCTTTTTTTCAGTTTATTTTTGTTACAATTAAGTATTTCTATAAAAATGCCTCCTAAAATGTTTAAATTATTCTTTTAGTTTAAATCATTCACTTTTTATCTTGACTAATGGCTACTGTTCATATGTTTTACTTGTTTCAACTGACAGAGCAAGAAGATGAGAATTTGTTGTAAGAGGCAGAAAAATAAGAGGCTGGTGTTTTTGTCACACTACAGTCTTTATTACTGGCATTTCTTTGGCTTATGAAGGTAGCTGTTAGTAATATAATATGCAACACCTATGGAGTTCGTTAATTACGTTTTCTAACATAGAAAGTATTTATGGATCAGCGCCTCTATGTTTTTTTTTTATGTCTGCTTCTATGTCCTTGAACTCCAGTCAGCCTTTTTAGAAGGCCGCTCACACTGAGCCTGGTTCTACCGGAAGTTTTTTCCTGTTAAAGGGAGTTTTTCCTCTCTGTTGCTACATACAAACCAGAAGGAGCGTGTCCTGCAAAGTCAATTAGACGATGCAATCAAATTATTTTCCTTACATTTAAAACCTACCTGTATGATCTGATTGATTCGTCTCTGTAAAGTCCCTTGAGATCACATGTGTTGATGGATCCCTCCAGAAAGTTGTCACAGCTAAACAGAGTGCTAGGCCAGGTGTGGCTACTTTAATGAGAAAAGGTAGGGAGAACATAAAGTTAAGGATTGGAAAATAAAAGCAGAATTAAGCAAAACTATGAAAAGTGGTCCCTTTGTCTTCCAGCAGCCTAAGCCTACAGTAGCATAACTATAGAGATAGCTAAGGATAACCTGAGCCACTCTAGCTAAAGGCTTTATCAAAAAGGAGCATTTTAAGCCTAGACCTAAGAAGGAAAGCACCCGGAGAACGCATAATTCTGTCAAGCAGCAAATATTGCCTCATATCCTGACCTACACTTAAAGCTAAAACATAGGTCTGAATGATGACTTTTGGAGTTAAATGCTGAACCTGTCAATACTCACTGCTTCCACCCTCTGGTTTAGAGGGTGGGGGCTGCTTTTCATGCATAAATCACTATCTCACAATGTTAAAAAAATCCTTTTAAGAAAACTTTATCTGGACTATGATCTGGATCATCAAAAAAATGCCAAAGATTGTTCCTTGGCATGAGTCGCAACTCTGTTAAAGGTTATATCAAATTAATTGTTACAGACAGACAGACAAACTTTCCTAAAAACAGCAGGTCAACAGGTCGCTAATCCATTGTAGGGCAACACACAGACAAACAACCATTTACACAAACACACTCACACCTAAGGAGAATTTAGAGAAGCCAATCAACCTAACAGTCATGTTTTTGGACTGTGGGAGGAGGCTGGAGTACCCAGAGAGAACCCATGCATGGTCAGGGAGAACATGCAAACCCCAAAAGACCCCAGACCAGGAAAAAAACCCGGAACCTTCTTGCTGCAAGGCAGCAGTGCTACCCATTGCACCACTGAGCCAGCCATATAAATATGATTATTAAATTCTTTAAAAATGCAAAATTTAATATAGATCTAAAGAAAAAAAAAAGTTATGATGATTAGAAGGCACCTGAGACTCTGCTGCAATGGCAAAATAAACATTTTACATTTTTTTGTTCAATTTTAAGCCACCCACAAGTACACTGCTATAGTGTGATGATGCAGTCCTAATATTAATCTAAGTTCAACCGCACAGAGTTGCTCAGCAGTGAAAATGCTCTCTATGGTATCGTGTCGAGCAGAAATAGAGCTTCCACATACAGAGGAACTTCAGGTTAAGGTATATTCACCAGCTTTGAATTTATTAAAAAAGTAGAAATTGTTTAGCATGCCCAAAGCTGATCTAGATAGGTGGATGCAAGCTGAATTGCGCATGGAAATTGAGCTAGAAAGTGGGTACATATGCAAACTTTTTTTGCATGTGACTTTATCAATATGCAGATTCTTTTCAAATGTCCAAACCACAGATATTTATGTGTGAATGATATGCAAAAACTAATAACCATTTGTTAAATGATTTATCAAACTTGAAATTGATTGCAAATACATTTTATGAAAGTCCTTAGCAGCCTACATGCAAAAATGTTTGTGGTCATTGTAGCCGCAAAGGAATTGGTCCAATGACTCACTCTGGACCGAGAGTCTTTGTGCATGTAAACATATTTGGATGTCACAAATAAAAATAGCAAAATACATCTGGAATGGCCAGAACAGATTAATGCAGTGGGAAGCAAACCTTCTTTATACAATCAAATCATCATAATCAGATCTGATCACAAAAAGTATGACAAATTAACTTTAGTATTGCAGCATGTTTATACAAATAACAAACTAAATGTAGAATAATAAGAAGCTAAAAGGGAACACCTCTAGCATGCGCTGAGAGGTTAAATTCATTTTGTTTTTTTTGTTTTTAATGGCACTAGTGGCTTGTTTCTTTCGACAGTAGGCTGACAGGAAAGGAGGTATGAGAGGGAGAGACATGCTGCAAAGGACTAAGGCCTCCATACATGGGTCGTGCGTGATGACCACTATTCCACCTGCACGCCCAGAGGAGGTTTAATTCTTTACAAGCACTGCAGGAAAAAACAGTTATGTTTTAAATTAT
>NW_015151056.1:153337-164516 GCF_000732505.1 Cyprinodon variegatus
GGATGGATGGATGGATGGATGGATGGATGGATGGATGGATGGATGGATGGATGGATGGATGGATGGATGGATGGATGGATGGATGGATGGGTATTTATTATATAGTCCTGTTTTATTAGTTTCTTGTTTTATCATTTTTGTTGAAGCATTGATGAAAATCCATGACTGACTTTCGTTTGTTGATTTCATTGCATTTTTATTTATTATCATGTTTGTCGGATTCAAATTGTTTATGTTTTTCCATTGTTGCTATTTCGTTGATTAACACAAGGACAGAAATTAACTGACTTGTCCATCGTATTCAGATGCAGCACTGAATACAATAAAGCTTTTAACTGGTTATCTAGTTAAATTCAGATTTTCTTAGAGCCCCCAATTCAAAAAACATTTCAGTTAGCAGCCATGTTTGGATCATTTTGAAGGTGTATCCACTGAGAAAAAGGACAACCATAACCTGGTCAGCTTGACTGAAACATACTTTCCATAGGTGAGTCCAGCAGCCTTCAGATGTTGACAGATGAGCTGCATTTGTTTCTGTAAGTTCCCAGTTCACTGTCGGCTCATTAGACCAAGTGCTCCTCTGCCAATTCAGAGGGGTTAACAAACTGGATGCTAATTAATCACAGGCAGAGACGACCTGACGTGTAACAGCAGACAGAGCAGTGGTGAACACTGCTGCTGTGCAGGCGCGATGCTAAGGTGTAGTTTGAAAGCGAGCACAGCACCACACAGGCCACTGAGTGTGCACACTGCTGTGCAAAAATGACAAAGTAAGCAATGAAAGCAGTGAAACAACTGTGTGATCACAGGGAGTTTAGAGGCAGGCTAGATAAGAAAGAGTGTTACCGAAGCCTTTAATTGGTCTTATGAGAAAGTGAATCTGTAAAGTGGATCTAGTGATGAAGATGTACTCAGGTTAAGTTTACAGGCGGATGTTTCACTTTTTGCTGAAAACATCTCACCATACAACCCAAAAAACATGTTAGAGGATCAGACATCTTGCTTTTTAATCATACTTACAGACTTTATGCAATTTACAATTTTTTTTTTATAAATACAGCTTTAAGAAAAAAAAAGGTTTAAATGTTGTTTAGTGGTGCTAACATTATAGGGTAAGCAGAAAATGTGTAAAAATGTCAACACATTCTCTACTCAATATGTGCAAACAGTTTCCATCCAACAGGCTGGAGAAATACAGTATACAGTATATGGTCTTATTGCATCAACCTTTCTGTTATCTATTTGATTCCATTGTTTGCACTGCTTTTTATGTTGGCTACCTGTTAAATGCATCTTTATCTTTATTAGGTCGACTTTTCTTCCCCATATGTTTGCAGTGTGATCTAAAAGATAACAAAATGATCCACTGAGCCAAAGATTAACAACAAATGTAATATATTTCTGTTGTAAACCACTGCAACTGTAACTCCATTAAATATTTATTTATATTTATTGCTATCACAACTTTGCTTCAGATAGGGTTGCCACTGTATGTTAGGTAGAATTAGTTAATTTTAATGTATTTTATGCAATTACTCACACCCTTTTATCACATTTTTAGATCATAATAGTTGGATATTGTTTGCTTTAAAGCCAGTTTAGTTTAAAATCTCTTAGCTTTTTTCAAATGGAGATATGTTAGTTAATATATTCTATTTAAGGGTTATATAGATATCCGGTACGGTAAGTGTCCATCAGCAGTGACTGTCCCGTATAAAGAATCAAGGGCGACCTCTAGTGGTTTTCCTGTAAGACTGCGGCAACAGGACAATTTGAAAAATAGAAAAAAGGCGATTTTCTATTTTCAAAAATAGAAACATAATTTAACTGGCATATGTTTATTTATATTTAGCTTGTTTTTACTCCTTTAAACAGTGTTTATAGAAAATAAAATTTAATTCTTTTATTTTACATGGTGTTCATTGTCATTCCTGTTACCGCTTTAGTTTTTGTTTTGTGTTTTTTTTATTGCTTTTTCTTAAAATTGTTTTTTAAAAGACCCTCAGTGCTGTTTGTCATAATGAGTAAAATAAAAAAGAAAGCAGAAAAAAAGAAACGGTCAAACCTACAGGATTTAGAGTAAAACAAAAACATTAAACCAATATTTCTAAAGAAAAACATAGGTTGTTATTGTCCCACTAAGTTATTTTACCTAGATACCTCCATTGTACCCTGTAAAATGATAAAATCACATCTAGAGGTAAACATACCTGTGTAACATTATTCAAACATTTACAGACAAAATTTTCCTGTTTTTATTAACCGCATTTTCTTAGGGCAGCAACTGAAAGAAAATATGCAAGTTCCTACATGTGTACACTAGAGGGCAATAGAGGACGACCTGAGTCAACATTGATGTTGTGAAAATTGATGTTGTTTTAAAGAAACAAAGTATAAATACTTACCTTCAGTCAGTTAAATCCTCTAGGAATCAAATATACAGTGTTTAACTCTGACAATTTTAGGCTCATTTTCTTTTTTTAAAAATTCTGTGGCATTGTTTGTGCTTAAATACTGTGTAACATCAACCGAACTGTGTTCTTTTGGTTATTTCTATGGGTTTCCAAAATATTTATTTGATGATGGATATTTTACTTGTTCCTTGTAACAGATGCATCAAGAATAACTTCTTGTAGAAAGGATGAAACAATAGCTACTGTATTTGAAAGGTGAGCCATGTTCACACCAGAGGGCAGCAGAGGACAGTCTCATTTAGCAAACTCTTCAATCTGATGTGAAAATTGAAAATGTTGTCTCAGTAACTTTAACAAAGCACATTTGCTTTATTTTCTTAATCACTAATTCTTTAAACTTGAACTTAAGATGTGTGCAAGATCCTTCAATCATCTATTATTTCTTTATATCTTGATAACGTGTTCTCCTTTATCATTGGTTCTTAGTAAAAACACCATCAGTAAGTTTTATTTACATATTAACTGTTTTTATTAAGTCTCAGTTATGTCATTGTACCTGCTTTCAAATCTCAAGTAGTTCATTTGTCAGGTGACCTAAAAACAATGAATAAAAAATTAGAGAAAAAGCAACCAAGGTGAAAAGAAAATGTAAAAAGTATTGTAAGAATCAAGTCAGAAAATCCTGAATAAAAGTCCTTTCCCGGTTGTTATTGTTAAACTTTCCCTAGGCTGCTTATTAATGTGGAGATAAGACCAAGAAGTAAACTATTGGGAAATAATGTTGTGGTAAAACATGTGCTCTTTGTTGATCATTTCCAGCTTTTTACTGAACCAACTCTAGTAACTATGACCTAATGGCTCCAGAGTTTAGATTATCTTTAAAGGAGCGTTTACAGGATTTCTTTGCTCATAGGTGTCAGGAAAAGTGATTGCGTAGGCACATAAAGGATGGGTGCGGCTTAGTTATTGATCCACTTTCTTAGTTGTACTGAGGGAGTTGATCCATAAGGTAAATCTCAGGATTTACCTTCACCTCCTGATCCATGTCCTTGTCCCCAGCCTTGGACAGTTAACTCTGTGTAATCAGTGTCAGAACAGTAAATGTCTGCAGGACTTGCCAAGTATTTCCAAGCTCAAACAGAGCGAGCATATCCTGATGGCTGAGTGTCTGAAGAGATTATATTCCTGCTAGTCCCAAGGGTGTTAAGAATCCAGCAACAGGACCAGGAGAAGGATGCTAAGGACATGGAAACTCAGACATTATTCGAGGTTAAACATCTGCAGATGTTTTTTTTTTGTTTGTTTTTTTTTTCTTTTTTTTCATATTATTTATTTACTTTGCCTCAGTGAGTGCAGTGAGCTTAGAGGTTTAGTTTGGACAGATTCGAAGAAGAGAACTCATCTAAAATCATTTTATGTTACAAATCCAATTTGTAACAGCATTCTTGTTTTCTCCCAATGGGATCTAAAGATAGCTACAGTGTATTTCTCTTCGTATAGCTAAGAGAGATCTCTTTCTTTACCTGGAGATATCTTCAGGGTCCCTGGCTCTAAAAGGGTGCCAGAAGGATGCCTATGGAGTAATAATAATAATAGTAATAATTATTGAACCTTTATTTATCTCACACTGGCGAAATTCACCTCTGCATTTGACCGATCCCCTTGTGGAGCAGTGGGGTGCCACTGTGTGGCGCACGGGCAGCAGTGTGGGGTTAAGTGCCTTGCTCAGGGACCCAGAGGGCTGTCTATGGGGATCGAACCAGATACTTGCAACCTTCCCAGAGCAGAAGCGCACTGCTCTAACCCACATGGCTAACACTCCCTCATGTAAATTCCCCATGGGATTTTCTATGATTTCAGCAGGATGCTTGGGAGATACATACAGGGTACCTGCTTTGAAATTTAGGGGGTACCTACAGGAACAGGGAAATATTTTTTTTCTACTTCAGTTTTGCAACTGTTTAATGTTAACAGAAGGTTGCAAAATGAGGATAATTGCAATCGGAAATTAAAAATTGAAAATTGGTCATACCTGCAGCAGGTTTGGGGCTCAGTGTCCTTTGCACTCTTCGCCCTTTGAATTAGATGTTTAAATTAGTGTAAACTGAGAGGAGAGCATGTGCAAATGAAACCCTAATTTGCTGCTAACAGCAGGCGCATCACAGTCACAGTAAGTAAGGGCCTCCAGGTTTATTGTTGAGTAAATGTGTGATGTTCAATTTCTGCAGCTTTCTATTGCCACCACTAAAGGGAATCACAACATCACAGATGATTATGTCAAATTATACAGTATAATATTTCTCAGTTTTTATATTTAGTGTGCAGGGAGTAAAATCCCAAAGCCCCAGACAGAAATATTTATGTGTATGTAATCCCATAAGACGAGTCTTTTATAAATTAACATGCTTACTGTGCTTAAAATGTTCAGAAGACAGACACACCGAGAAACTACACAGTTTTATAAAAAGCTGCTTTCATTCTACGGCACTTATAACAGAAAGAATGTCTGAACTACCAACATCCACCCGGTGCTTAGTACAGATAACCCCCATGAACTGGAAGGCAAAGCTACCAGCACATAAGCATGCAAGCACACACAGAGCGACACATGAAGCCCTGTTTTTCATACCCCTCTCTGTGCTCACATTATGAGATCTCCCTGCAGACACTCAGAGCATTAAACAGCAAGGGAGTTAAATGTATGCATGGGCTGTAATTGGCGGATTAAAAATTCCTACAGTTGTGGCACTGTTGACTTTGCCGTCTCTGATTCCCTAGTGTATTTGTTTCAAAGGTCTCTGTTTGGTGAAAAAAAAAAAAAAAACATGTTAAATGCGAGTCCTGCAGCCTGAGTGTTAGAAAACACACAGTATAATTGGGGTCTTTTACATCCAGATTAATTATGCATGAACTAGATACTTAGTTTGGGGCCCCTGCTGATATGAAAACTGCAAAGAATTTACAAAACTACTTGAAACATGTGTGTTCAGATTTACTTGTAGATTAATTTATCCAGTTGTACATTTATTAAGTTCAAACTGATTAGTCCCCTTCCTAACTATAGTTAATATTCTTATTATGATAGACCAGTGTTTTTAAACAACTACATCTAAATACAAACAAATAGAGTCAGTTTAAAGGGAATCTTGATAGTTGCTGGGAGTTGGGAACAAACCTCTTTCCCAACATGCAGACACATGCACATTCTCTCCCACACACAGAGATAGTAAATCTAGCTTTAATGCCACAGGCTGGGTGGGGAAATAACCACCGGCTAAATACTGGTGGTTACTTCATGGGTGGAAAACGTCAATTATCTTTCCTCAGCTGTGAAAAAAAAAAATTACATATCTGGTTGTTAAAGAGCGATGCACTTTGTGGTCGGTGAGAGAAAAAGCCCCTTTTTTATGCTCTTATAAAAAAGTTTTATGTGTTTATTTTCTTTAGAAAAAAAGGTTGTTGTTTCATTAAGCATATATGTTACTGTTACTGCATTCAATTCCCATTGGAACTGGTTGAGTTTGCTAAGACTCCAACAAAGCTTTGTGTTTCAGTTGCAGATCAGAAATCCAATGCATTTTTTAAGTTAAGATTGTTGTGCTCACTGTCACAACTTAGTGAAAATATTAGTGACAAGAAAAAATAAAAAAATATTGTTTTTTGCATATAATGTATTTATACCAATAAAAGAAATGTTACAATATAACCATTTAAAAGTATTATAGGTGTTGATAAGTCATAAATTATCAGATGAGCAACTTTCCTACCTCTTCAGGGATGGGGCAGCTATATTGGATTTTAAGTTGTGGTTGGTCACAGAATTCAATCTCCAAATAGAATTTAAACTTAATGGCCCTTTCAGATTATATTTCTGAATTGCATCTCAGTAGGGGCGAATTAAGTGTAAAATGCATGTCATAATAAAGGCATGGAAAATATCGCTAGTACCCCTTGTTAAAATGAAAGAAAAATCTACAACGGTAACAGAAATAATGAAATTGAAAAAAACTAATGATAAATACAAATTTCTATGAAAATTAACAAATAAAAGTCAGAGTTGCAGGTGAAGATTCTCAGTCATCCAGGTCATAGTCATTCCAAAAGAGAAAAAAAAAAACAATCCTCTGGACTTTGCTTCCAAGTTTGAAAATGTTTCGCTTCCCATCCAGGAAGATTTTGCAATTCAAATTTCTGAAAGTTGGGAGGAGGCCATGTCCTCTGCTCTAGCACACCTGGAGGAGAAGAACACCCACACCACCTTTTCCTGGACTTCAGTTCAGCTTTCAACACCATCATCCCACAGCATCTGATGGGCAAACTGGAACAGCTGGGCTTCAATACACCCCTCCGCAATTGGCTGCTAGACTTGTTAACAAACAGACCTCAGTCGGGCCGTTTTGGACAGAACACCTCTGATGTCATCACCCTAAGCAAAGGCTCCTCTCATTGCTGCGTCCTGAGCCCCTTGCTGTTCTCTCTGATGACGCATTACTGCGTCCCCAGATTCATTACCAATCACATGGTGAATTTTACAGACAACACTATGGTGGTGGACCTCATCAGAGACGACAACAACCTGGACTACAGAGAAGAGGTGGAGCAGCTGGTGGGCTGGTGCAGAGACAACAGCCTGATCCTAAACGTGGAGAAGATGAAGGAGATCATCTTGGACTTCAGAAAGAACCGAACTTACCACGCTCCATTGCTCATCAACAGCTCAGCTGTAGAGGTGGCCATGTACTTCCTGTGGAGGATGAGGAGAGCCCACCTGCCTCCACCCATCTTACCAACCTTCTACAGAAGCACCATAGAGAGCGTTCTGACCAGCTGTCTCAGTGTGTGGTGTGGAGGCTGCAGCGTCTCAGACTGGAAGAAAGTGAGTAGAGTTGAGAGAACGCCAGAGATGATCATGGGGGCTCCTCTCCCCTCCATTGAAGACATTCATCCCAGCGCTGTGTGTCCCGAGCACGTAACATCTCTCACACCCCTACCATGTACTGTTCTTCCTGCTGCCCTCTGGTTAGAGACTTCAATGCATCCGATGCAGGTCCAGCAGATTCTGCAACAGTTTCTTCCCCACTGCCATCAGACAACTGAACTGTTAAGAAACTCTAAATCATGTCAAAGACTCTGCATCACACTGATAACACCAAACCAAAATCCTGCATATTTACAGCATACATATTTAATGCTCTGAAATTCCATATTAATGCATTTCAACCATGTCTTTTCTCCCACTATGTTAACATTTGATCACTGCTGTACGTTATGGAATGGGAATGTTTTGAAAGCAGTACAAAAATATTTACTTTTGTTTTGTGTATATTCTCTGTATACAAAATGACAGCAAAAGTTTTCTAAGTCTAAGAAATACAGTGGGGAGCAAAACCAGTATGACAGGTGGACATTACTGAGTAGATCTACCAACGATGAACTAACTATACCATGAAGCTTCCCTAAAACACTTGAAGTAACTAAGCTAAAAGTTGTTGTTGGGCAACAAAACAAATATGACACATACCTGATCAGATATTTTGGTTTGTCTGATGTAGGATTTAATCTAGAGTCATAAGTAACTCCCTGGGCCTAAGGCCTGTACCACGAAGCAGGATTACGGGCTCAGCAAGATAACTTCAGCTTCAACCCGGACTTTCTGGTACCACAAAGCTGGATTCTTTGCCAGGCTAGACACAATGGTAACTAAAATACTCTGAACAGCAAACCTGCTTGGTAACAGCCTAGCTCTCATGATTGATCTGAATCATAGACAACTCTCCACCCACCATCCAATCAGCCACTTCGGAAACAATGACATGCCTTTTCATTAAGACCCAATTGAATTCAGAGTGCAAAAATATTTGAACCATACATCACAATAAAAGTATCTGTCATGACCTTTGCGCTGATGACTGGCTTAATTATTCGTTTCATTCACCTGTCTAACTCTGCCTGGTGTCTGCTTACTGCTCATCTGATCCACCTGCTCCTGTGTCTATTTTAGTGAACCTTAGTGTTTCTGATTTCCTGGTCTGCCTCTCAACCACTGATCCTGCCTGTTTCTGTTCTGATCTGTTTGCCTGAACCTGTGTTCTCTTTCTACAGTGTTCTGTGATAGACACCCTAGCCAGTGCTACCAGGATCCGCCAAATTTTAATAAACATTTTTTGAGTAATCCCACTGTCTGTCTTGCCTAATGGGTCCTTCTGCTCTGATTGGTGACAGAACCTGAAAACCAAAAAGCAGTTAAAACAAAATATATATTCTTGACAAATTGAATGTAACAATATGACCTTATCATCTGTAAATGCATTTTGTTTCCACATAATTGATTTGTAATAGTTTTTTTATTCATCTTTATTTTTCCTTGTTTTCTAAAATAGCCAACAGACCTATTATTCTGTATTTGTTTTTCCCTGTATAATGTTCTTATATAGCCCTGGCATTCTCTTGTTTCTGTATAACTGATATATGAAGCTAAATAAAAATTAAATAGGATAAAAATCAGAGGACAAATTGAGAGAACATCCTTTGGATCACAATGACAGTTACATACATGAGCAATGGACAGGACTGGCATAACTATGAAAGATCCTGGAACCGTGTATTGGCTGTGTGACCTGCAGGAGTGCAGCTCTCGCTTTATCACAGACTGTATGGCAGTGAATGATATTACACAAGTGGCAGCTTTATGTACAGCATCAGAGATGGTAAGGTGCTCTAAAAAACAAAGACTACCGCTGTCCATCAAGTGTCCATTGAGCTCTGATGCAGTTGAGAAATAAATTATTCGTGTCTCATGGCCACTTGCTTTTAACATTGTATAAAAGAAAGATTTTATGCCATTGCAGGTGAGTCGATACCTGGATTTCAGTGAAATTTCACATTCATGAGTATGAAGATCAGACTAATAAATATACAATACGTATATATTCGACTTTACTGGGAGTGACACTTAAGTTAAGGGTTATTTCTTAGGGACCGGTTTGGGATTAGGCCAAAGTGTTTGTGCTTTAAACCCGCCTACCCTGCTGGATGCAGAAACTAGGGACTAGGGACTTAGGTGAAGCTTTTAATTTACTGGTTGGTCTACATTCAAGCCCTCAGCTACAGTATAAAATTTGGATCATGACCGAAATAGAAAGATCCTTGATATAAGTAGCTGAAATGCAATGTTAGCTTTTTGCAATGTTAAGTCAGTTTGTGCTGTTCTGAGAAATTAATGTACTGAGATACTTTAAAATGGATGCTAAAGTTGCCCATATCAGCAGGCCTGGACAACAGCAGAATTGTTTTCAGTCTTAGTACTAAGCACTGATAGGAACGTTAAATCACCACAAGGGAATTAAATAACTATGAAGGTTTTCGAGCAACAAGCAAAATCTGCAGTGGCAGAGGCAGCATCCATGATCAAACATTGTTTAATAACGGGTATAAAAGGTTAAAAAATATATATTATTTTTTTTTTCATAAACTTGGTATCAAGCCGTCAACAGCTTTAAGGGATAATGTAATTACTGCTTCCCAACAATTTTCTCAGTGCAGCCTTTCCACTGAAATGAATCCATCCTGACTGTACCATGCACAGCGTGTTACGCTGCCCAACCCAGCACCTCTTTTTCTCACGGTAATACTGCAAGCAGGCAAGCCACTGTGTGGGATTTACCTTTAAATCAATTATGCTCTGAGGTAACCCAAAGGCTTCACATTTGACCGATTGCTGATAAACTGAGCTTAACCGAGTTCCTAGAGGCAGAAAAGCCCCAGAGTCCCACAGACTGGATGAAAATGGCAAATAAGGTACTTACATTTTTTAAATTACATAAAGAAATTGTTGGTGGAAAAGGCTTGTTCACATGATCCACTTTATAGAAAACAAATACAAATATTATAAGTGGACACATAACAAAATGAGTAGGGACCTTAACAAAAGTAGATGATTCAACCATCAGAGCAGAGGAGGTGTTAAGATTTGATATGAGGTTTTGTTGAGAACAAAACATGTTACAGACTGACCACCCAGAAGAGAAAAAAATCCAATTCACAGTTTCTTTGAAACCCGAGTTTCATGTAACTCGGGTTAGAAATTTGTATTTTCCAACTCTCCTGGTTCCCTGATAAGCTCAGTCACATGGTAGTGAGAGTCAGGTGGACTATTCCATTAATCAGAATCAATTAACTCAATGTTATAGGTATTTGATTAAGCAAACCATTTCATAAAATCTTATTTTGCGGATTTCTTCACCTTTTGGATTGGATTGGTTGGATTCAGTTGTCCTGATCTATCTATCCTCTTGGAATGTAAAATGGTCTGAAAACATTCCAAGTGATTAAAATTAGTCAGTAGCTATCTTGACCACAGTTTAAATTCTTCAAGACTGTGGTTCTCAAACATAAAATCCACGCTGAACTGTGATATAATCGCTTAATTTTACTGATTATGGTTTTCAAACATGTTTTTCATTATTTTTTTGTGTACATAGTAGCTTAGTTAGTTGAGTTTCACTGATTTAGTTTTGAATGTTTTAGATGGAGGTGAATGATTTTTAATAAACGTATACTTTGAATCAAAGCTGTGTTGAATTTATTTTATATCTGTGCAGAATTGTATGTTTGACCATGATTTGAGCTCGATTCACACTTTCAGTTGTTGTTTTAACACACAGCCAGCTGGACGTGTGTTCACAGAACAATATATGACCATCCAAATATTATTTGATTAAATAATATATTTACTACCTTTGCTGGAGTAGACAATAACTATCCTA
>NW_015151056.1:164933-206543 GCF_000732505.1 Cyprinodon variegatus
TAAAAGCCTTGGGTTAGTACTCCTTTTTTGGGGATTTTATTTATTCACTGCTCTGCTGTGGTTTCATTTCTTTATTCTAACAATACTATAGGTACACTTTCTGTAGCCTGCTCATTGTGTTATAGTTTTACATCATTATTATCAACCTCATTTCCTTATTTTTGTTTCCTCTTTTGTTCTTGCATTTGAACCTTACTTTCCTGATCACCCGTGTTTGGTTCCTTAATGGCCAGTGGATGTCACCCTGCTAGATGGTTTGTTCTTCAGTTCTCACATTTTACAGTCATATTATTGTTTTAACAGTGCTAAAACTCCTTCCCTTTTTTTCTATTTCGCTTTTTCAGCTCCATTCAACAAGTCATTTAAGTTTTTTCTTTTCTCTTCCTTTATTGCATCTGTGTTGGGGCCTGCATCTTTAACAACACACAATGATTATATTTATCATGATCTTATTATTTCACACCACTAAAACTTTGCATTCTATCTGGATTACGTACTCTTTTTTTTCATCCATTGCACATAATCTATCACAAATAAAAATAATCTAAAGGGGTTTTTGGGAGGTTAAAGCTGCAGTGCTCTCTGTGATGTTTTTGAATATAATAAAATCTGTATATCATACTAACCTATCCTGACATAAGCACTTTTACTATTTTTTTCAGTAATTTCTATCTACTCAGATATATGAAACCATCTCTTTGCCCTTTGGATGTTTGAAATTTCCAAATTTCTAAGCAAAATATATAAGTAAGGTTTATAATGTTGCTACAAAAGTTCAATATTATCACATCATATATTACATGTCTGCTAGCCAGATGTAGAATCCTGTCTTTTTCAGCTCATTGTTTTTTATGGAGCCAGTTTAGGTTCTGTGTTAAAAACAACCTGAAAGAGACCTCAGAGATAAAAGCTTGAGCAGTCTCTGAACGCATGGGTTCCCAACAACTGAAAACCATTGAAATTTTACACCCTTTCATCCATTTATGTGGTCCCTATGTCCCTGGAATCTTGATGCCTTGTAAACAATGAACATCAATTACCAATCTTCTCTTTTTGATGAGTCCACTAGATGAAACAAGCCTTAATGGTTGCTGTTGCTTGCCTCCCCAGGGCCATAATTTAAGGTTTTGAGTTACATGTTTGTCCTGCAGAAAGAACTCACTGCACCTGCACAAGAGAACATCAGCAAACAGCAGAGGGGCAGGAAGAGCTTCTTCATAAAGCTTGCTTGCTTATGCGTTTGCTCAGTTACATCATTGCAGGTTATCAACCTCATAATGGGTGTTTATTTGCAGAGCAGGCGTACAGGGCACATCAGCAGGAAGAAGCACATTGGGACTGTTATGTGCTGCGGTGGAAGATCCACCAGACTAAATTCAGTGCTGTAATTTAGGACAGATCCCGCCTGTGATCATAAATCTGGTCAGGGCAGCTCAAAGGTTTTTGTTCTCATCCAGTAAAATGTCTGTCGCTTCTTCATTAACTCTCTTTAGATAAGTTAAAGTCCTCATAGGATACTCAGACGTTATATTTGCCAACCTGTTATCACATTTTCTAAGCCAAATGTTTGGTTGATATCTAGAAACAAAAGTGTTTCCAAGCTGTTATTACTGACAGCTAGTTTAAACAGTAAGTGGACCAGATGCAGAGTCTCTCCCCAGACCTCCCTATATGGACATTTCATAAGCTCAATTGTTACTAGGTGGGTCTGGTCTCAAAAAGGGCTTTGGGATCCGACTGTATAATAAATAGGACCCATTATGGTTTAACCAATGCTGGACCATGGGCAGCTTTGTCCAAGTTTAAACTGGTTACTGAGTAACCATTGGTGACTCAACGATAGGAGCATTTACAGTAGTTGAGGACACCAAAAGGAACATAAATCAGTTTTTTTAAAAGGATTATTTCAGGAGTCTGTCTTGCTTAGCTCAAACCAGACAGACTTAAATAGAAAACCTCTCCTTATTTGGTGTAACAACAAAAAAAGAATCTTTATTGATTAATAATAAAATGGAACTGAATATGAATCCACTGATTTATAATGGAAATTATTTAAAAAGGAGCTAACAGAAATCATCTCAATATAGATTTTAATTGATTAAAAAATAGCAAAAGGTTATAGGTTAAAAAGCTTATCAAGTGATTCAGATCAAAGTACATGGACCATGCGGTTATATCCCGGCCAGCTACTGATACGGCATTTACACGCCGTGTCCAACTGGAGAGAAGCTGGCAGGACGAGCAGAGTCAGTGGAAACAGATCAGAACCTATGAATGTAACGCTTAATGTTTTTTTTTAATAAAGAAAATCTCTTTAAAATTCAGCCAGTTGTTGAAACTTTATAGCTGTACAGAGTCAAAAAGACAAAGAGCAACATAGTTTAAATCACTAAATACACATGTGGGGAAAAAAATTACCAAAAACCCACAGATTCTCCTGTTGATTCCCATGACTTCACAACTTTAGCCCCCATTGGGCTCCAAAGATTCAATATTTTCCACTCAACCAGCAGTGATAATTCAATCTCAGTTTGGGAAGAGAAATTCAAAAGATGAAATGCAAATTCTTTTAAATGCAATTTCATAACAGACTTGATAAAATCACATAAATGCGTTAACTTTCCATCCGGTTGCAGGTGGAATGGCATTACATAATGGCAGAACCCAGTGTGTTTCCTGGTCAATAAGCAAACTATCTGGGAGAGTGAGTGTCCTGCCACTATCGTCTCATTAGGATTCAAAGAAGGGCTTAGTTCCTCCATGGATGTGAAGGCCTTTGTTTGGATTGCAGCTAAAATAGAGCCCTTTATTCCCGTTGTTTCAACAAGAACACGGGAGTTTCATAACTAGAGGGCGACCTAGTTGCCTTGTCTCAGTGAGCATTAGGGAGGGAAAGACAAATATGAGAGTCAAAAGAGAAGGGGGCGGAGGCTTGGGGGTACGGAGAGGAGCTGTGGAATGCCCACCTCCTTTTCCCCCTGTTATAAATGGGACAGCTGGGGGTAACATTGTAATAAAACCAACCCACATTTTCAACATGCTCTCATTTCATAAATAGAACAGCAGCATCTATGTAGGCATGTGCAACAACCAACGCTGATAACCAACCTGATGTTTCAAACGAAAGATGAAAAATAAAAACATTAGGATCCTTAATATCTATGCCCACCTTTACTTAGCAGAGTTATATTGAATATATTTGAATAGATAAGAGGAAACTGGACTATGTTTTCTGTAAATAATTGATTTTTGTAAAAAAAAATATATATATATATATTTAGTAACGGTGGCAGTCCTTTCAGTAATGGTGTCCAAATTTTTTATTTAAACCCACTTTAGATTATTCTGAATGCATTTAAAGAATGATCTGGTATATGTTTGATCAAAGTATTTAATATGTCAAACTAGAGATTATTCAATGCAATAAGCATACCTTGAAAACAATAAAAAGCCGATGTCAGGCCATAAGAGCTTTTATTTCCTGTGAAACAGGAAAGAAAATGAGAAGCAGAAAATAATTTAGAGTAGAACAGAAAAGAATACAAAAAACTTCAAGAATGTTAAATAGGTCTGTGTGTGACATCCTGCTAGAAGGTGTGCTCTGGGCAGTGTGCCATATTGCTCATATTTTAAACTGCAACTGATATAAAAATGCAGACATCCCTGTTAAAATACAAACAAAATGAACGTGCTGGTCTAGAATCATTGTTGGGTGTGGGCCCCTCTATAACTTAATATGCGGAACGTCCTGAACATCAGGTTTGGTGGAGGTTAGTTGAGGAACCAAACACAGAGATGAGTTCTTGCAGATTTAATTTAAATTTTAATGGCAAAAGAACCACAAATCCAGGAACAAATAAATAAAACCAAAGACACCAGGGAGAAACACACACAAGGAGTAATCCAGCACTGAGGAACTGCACAGGAAGAGTTTATATAGGAGACAGAACAAATACTGTGTTAAAGAGCTGATAGGGAGCAGGTGTGGAAAAAGCAAGGAGAGGCTAGGGGTAAGGAGGCAAAAAAGGAGAGCAACACACAGAGAGCAACACACACAAAAAAATATAATTTTAAAAAATATACTAAAATAACACAAAATTAATAAAAAAAACAATAACTAAGAAAATACAGAATAACATAAATAAAAATATAAATTAAAACTCAAAAAGTCTGCAAAGGGCATTATTATGACACTGAATTTTAAGCTATTGTCCCTAAAACATGTCATTTTAGAGGCCGTTTTTTCATGGTGTTTTACTTTCAAAAGTCTACACATCCCTGATAAATTGCAAAGTGTTTTCATATTTAAAAGCAACAATCATCATTGGAAATTACATCTTTAACTTTTAATTTGAAGCATCCTCTGCAATGACACAAAAAGAAGTAAAAGAAGTAAATAAACGCCACATCTTCAAGCTCTTCTACCAATCTGTCTGATTTTGATCTATTTACAATGAAGGAAACACAACATTAGAGGCGCAGTAAAAGATTGCTCTTTAAATGTTTGACCCTGTGATGTAGAATATGAATGTATTCTGAATTTTTAGGATTTTTATTTGAAGACAACTTTAAAAATCCACTAGGAATTTCCCTTCCCTTCAAATTTATGAAGATTTCTGTTTTTGTGTATCACAACAAATCCCTCAAAAGTAGCAGAAGTGTATTAGTTATGAGAAAAAATGTAAAATGGCAAAAGAAAAAAAAGTGTTTGAAAAATACTGTCAATCAATCTTTTCTTTTTTTTTTCAACAGTGTCCTGTCTGGCAATGTGGCAATAAGAATAATTGTCTTGATGCCAAAAAGAGCCCAACAGATTTTACTTTCACAAGTGGAGCAGTGCGGCTATCGCCATAGTGTTCCGCTTGATTTATGCATATAAATAGCTTTATTATAATTATGCAGGGAGTTTTACAGATTATATGGACACTGCAATGTGAGTAGAACAGGAAAGGAAAAACAGAAAAAGAGCAGAAAAGATGAATAAAAGAGGAGATAAAAGGGAGATATCTTAAGTCTGCTTCATCACCTGCAAAGAGATGTAAAAAGAACAGCACAACCAACGGACATGGTACAAGAAATACAATAAAGTAACACCAACAATACTATAACTGAAATATAAGAAGTATTATTTAATCTGACACGTATACTGTGGTAGCTGAAGGTAAGAATATGGGCTTTCTGTATGAAAGTGAATCTCTGGGTACCTGGAATCAAGCACCTGTAGTTGTTTGTGAGAGTGAACTTAAGCATGTAAAGTTTATCAAAAGGAAAAATGCTCAATAGTGGTTGTGAAGAGCCACAGAGGCGCCCCAGAGCATCGAGTACTGTTAATCAATCTACATAAGGTTGCATCATCTACACAACTTTGCAGTTTTGTGTATATTGTTTTGTATCAACTTATTATGTAGTGGCAAAACTCCAATGCTAGCCAAGAGATAGTTAATTCATTCATCTTTGTTTAGCTAAACACAACATCAGTTAGTTTGCTAAACACTGTAATGAGTAAGTTTGGAGTCAGAAACTGAAAAAAAAGACACAACGTTCTTCTCCTCAATCACAGAGCAGTCTGTACTGAGATCAAGGACGTGTTTGCACAGCAACAACCGCTTCTCTACTTTTCCAAGATCAGGAGTACAACCTCTGTGATTGTCATTCCAGGGACCTTATTTCACTAAAAATGAAAGGAAGTGATCTGTTTACATCCGGCTGATATTTGCTGCCATTATCACCTTTTAGTTCTGCACTTTACAACATCCTACTCTCATATCTTCTGTTAATAATGACAGTGTGTCATCAGCGGATCCAAGTTCATTTGTTAAGCAAATATGTTGTTACCCTTTAAATAAAGACATCGTTTAAAGGCACATGCTACATTTAAAACCCATTTTTCAGCTACAGCTCATGTATAAATGCGAAAACAATGTGGGATAATAGGGATTAAAGAAAAAAGGAAATCACAGCATTTTCAGATTTGGGTTTAAAGCCTTTTTTAGGAGGGGTTTAAGGCCTTTTTTCTCCCACACTGTTTACATTTGATCACTAGTGCACTTTCAAGAAATGGAAATGTCATGAGAACTGTACAAAGCAAAATTGAGTTGTGTATGCAAAATGACAATAAAAAGGTTTCTAAGTCTAAGTTGAAATTCAAGATGCCAAATTCAGTGGCAGGCTTGAATGTGCTGTGTGTTATACTCTGGCCTGTAAGATTAAATTAGGGTTGGGCGTGAAAAAAAAAAAAAAGCTGATAAGGCTTTTCCTGAACACTTTCTACCCACGTGTTTGTCCGTCACTGAGTCTGCTGCTAAAGACTTCCTGCAGGCCCAGGATGCACCTGCTCCGGTTGGACGGGTCTTGAGTTTTCCTAACACGTCATGGCTGCTCCCGGTGGGGGAGAGCCTATTGTATGAAAAGCTGCTGAACTTGTAGAACAGTTTGCACTAGAACACAGGTTGGCAGGTTGTTATGTTTTGTTGCAGTTTTGTTCCACTCAAGACCTTGATGAAAGTTCAAAAAGCTTCCAAACTAACTTCACTAGAAATGTTCTTTTCTTCTTAGCATCACAAAGCTTTATTTTCCTGTAACTGAGTTAGGAACTGGTTTAAGTCCCACCATTTTTCAAGTACATTTCATACCATATGATGCTGCCATAAGAAACCCCATAACAAAATAGCAAAGCTCCTAAATCAAATTAATTAAAACCAGTAAAGAACTGCATTTAAAATGAATATAAGCAACAAAGCTTAGAGTGAAAAAATACATTTAGATAGTAATGTCTTAAAATCCTACACATTTTGTTCAGTATTTATTTATCAATTAAGCTGTAGTTAACCTTCAAGTATTTAAAACTGCCATTACAACAATAAAAAAATCTACCCTTACATCTGATTGGTGAACCACAAGTTCTCTTTAACCCAATCAACTTGAGATTATAAATGTAAGCCTCAACCACAAAAGTACCTTAAAAGATCAGAGTATAATAATTCAATAAAAAAAGTAATATTTAAAAGAATATAAAAATACAATAATAAAAAAAATCAGAGGTAAATTTGTTAATGAATTTGTCATGATGTGCTTCTGGAGAAAAATGCAGACTGACACTTGGAATTAGCATTGTGAGATGTTTTTTTTAGAATTAAATGAAATATAGAGGCAGACGAATAAGGAAACAAACTGAAGAGCCAATGAATACTGGCAGCTGACTGAGAGCTTTAATAGAGAGATCAAGATAAATGCAGAAAGTACAACCCGGAACTCAGAGACACAGGTGCATGAAATCCCTTCATGAACAGAAGTCTCTTGTTAAGGAAGACATTTTTAAATAGGATAAAAAACAAGGAAGAAATTAAGAACCAATCTAAAGATATAAAAATAACAATAAGAGAAAGTAAAAATAACACACACAAAAAAAAAAGAAATATTCAAGAGAAAGAAACTAAAAGTCCCCTGGAAAAGGGTAAACAAACCTCACCTGTATGGCAAGCTCAAAACAGCAAAAATAAAAGAATAAGGCAAACCATAAAGAACCAAACCCACAACACGACTGAAGCTAATCCATATCAGCAAACCCTTTTTTTTGTATTTTAACAATTCCTGCTTTATTTTCACCATTCAATCATTTATTCTCTGCTCGGATGCTGCAGCACCTCACCATTTCCTCTTATCTGTCAGCTCTAGTCCAAGTGGTTGCTCTGTGCAGGATAACTAATCAGTCATTAGAATTTACTTGATAAGAACCAGTAATTTCCTAACTCGTTTTATTGATTAATGAAACAGTGTTTAAATATAAACAATGCTAGGATATAATTGATCTAAATTACAATTTAAATACACCAATTATTGAGGAAAATAAATCAAGAACTGATGTTATTCTGCTGTTTATTTCTCAAAGAATCCTGATTAAACTAACCCATAGATTGACTACTGGGATGTCTTGATTATATAAAAGCCTGGTTGGCTTTAAGATAAGACAAGGCACAACTTAGTATATTTGCACATAAGTCTTGTAATGTGTACTATGAGGATAGAACATGTTTCTCCTATTCTAGCTACTCTCCATTGGCTTCCTATTAAATCTAGAATAGAATTAAAAATCCTCCTTCTCACGTTTGAAGCTTTAAATAACCAAGCTCCATCTTATATAACATATCTGATTGTTCCTTAAGTTCCTAACAGTGCACTTTTCTAAACTTTTGGATTGCCGTACAGTCAGTGACAAAATGCAAGTAATTCTTTACATACATATCTCTAGAGGTCAATGAGTCAATGCAATCAGCTGGTTTTCCTTAGATAGAAAACTTTGAACCAATCTGGGTGGATAATCAGATCGTATTATCTTTGTAAGGTACCTTGATTTTGAGCTATCTTGAAAAATCCAAATATAATTGTTTTTATTTGTTTTTATTTGTTTTATTAGTTTTTGTTGTTATTATCATAATTCACTTTCACACATGGGGACCTTTGGCCATCTATAGGGCTGAAAACAACTTAAGTTTGAATTTTTTTTTAAACAAAGTAACCAGGTCACATTTTGAAAAGTATTTTGTTAAATTTTGATGGGCTAAAAAAGATTTTCCTTCTCAAACAAAGATGACCAGTGGCCAACTTTTAGTAGCAATTATAAAGATGTCTAATCTCCAGTGTTTGGAGTGGAGCTACCCAACCTAGAAAAAGGACTACAAGAGCGTCTTTAATGTATTAACTTGAAGATAATTTCCATGTGATGGACCTTTTGAGAACATGAAGTAATGTTCAGAGTGGGGTATAAGTTTTTCATTAGATATCATTGATTGGCTACAGTCTGAGGACTACCCAAAACAGTTGTGTATAGTGAAATTAACAACATTTAGAGGTGAAGGCCTAAAGTCCGACCAGCGGTTGCTGAAAATAGCTTAAGCGATAAGATAAAAGCCAAAAATATCCCCAGAAGGCTGATATTTATCCTTTTCAAGCATTTGATCCCAGTTCAGACAGTTTAGAACAAACAGCACATGTTTGTCTCTCTGTTATCTCTGTCAGCATTTATTCCAAGAAACAGATAAAACTCAGCAAATACCATAAGTGACACATTTTGCAGTTTACTGCCACCACAGTGTTATTAACAAGGGAATGTTGGCAACAACAGAGAAACTATGAAGCATCCTCAGTATGGCAAAACAAATCTAATCTGTCTCCTTCTTGTTTCTCTTTCTTTCTTGCTGGGTTTTAAGTCGGCGGCGTCAAAATCTCAGAAAAATGCTTCCGTGAGAATGAGGAAGATGCCCCTGAAATCCCCTAGCTGAAGTTCCTGCAGCATATTTCACAAGCAGATAAAGTTCCCATAGTTTTTCCAATAATCACAAAGATATTTTACTTATGGATATATAACATAATGCATCATGTTTCTCATGAAGGCCCATATAACTAGTATGAAATAGTGAAAGACATCGGTAAGAATTCAGCAACTGGCCTTCATTCTGAACAAGGCTTTATCTGTCTCCTCCAAAGGTAGACACTGGGTACTTTTGAAGTCTCTGCTTTCAGTCCTTTGAGCTCAGGGGCCTCTCTGAAGCATATCAAACGCAGCTCAGAGACAAACGTACTTTGTTTGAGGCATTTTTTCTACCCCAATGCCACAAAGACAGATAGCTAATGAGGCGCAAATGTCTAAGCTCAGATCTGACGGAGACTGCAGCCTCAAATTTCGGCTCAAAACATGAAGAGATGCTTTCACAGAACAACAGGAAGGTGTTCCACGGAATTATTTTGGCTCAATACATATAAATATTTGTCAAATTTGTTATACCAAGTTTTTCCTTGCTCAAAACTAGACTTTGCTATTCAGAGACAAATATAAGAAACTTAATTTCAGTTTTTGTTTGATTTTCTGTTTTGTTTTGTTTCTTCTTTTATACAGAGCAGCACCAATTCTAAATATTAGCCATTTAAAGGCAATCAAATATCTAGTAATTTAGACCCTTATTTGGTTCAAATAGATTTCAAAATTATTCCTGTTTATTCAAATGCAATTAGGCTTAAATAACATCAAGTTCATACAATAAATGTGATAATATGGTTATAGCAAAATTCAGTAAACCAAGTATGGAAGACCAGGCAGTTGCATCAAGTTGTTTCCCAAATAGGCTCTGGTCCAGAATCAACCACACGGATAATAGCTGCAATATCTCAGCTCTATTCAGGAAACACATTTACAAGGAAGCAACGGTTCAGGGTTGTTTCTTTGGATAAGAAAATAAATGGACTAAAGAAGGTCATGGCAGAGATAACTCTGTCCATGGCTCTGTCTGCCACCACAATCCAGCTAAAGACAGAAGCACTAACAAGGAGTATGTTCCCTGGAAAGAAAAACGAGAGGAATTTATGAGGCCAATGATGCTAATCACATACAATATCTAACAATTTATAAAAAAAAAAATACACCTAAACACAGAAGCTGAAAACAAGCTTTGAGCCAGGTGTACCTTCTATAGTGAAGAAAAACGAAGAATGTTCATAAAGTCAGTAGATAATCCTTACTAATCCCTAATCACTACACTTTTTTTTTTCTTTCACAAACTTTTATATCTACTCCAAGGTTTATGACATGTAATGACTGAGAAAATGTTTTGCTAGAAGGGAATGTTTCTGCACACAGGTTACCCTGAGCGGAGAGTTTCTTTTTGAATCAAACTGTATTTCCAAGAATCACAGCAAGCAAAGCGTAAGAATATAAAACTGATTATAACTGCAAAAACCCTTTAGATAACTGCCTTTATTCTAGTCCTGTTTACTAACTTAAATGTTTATAAATGATGTGATATGATCTAGATACAATAGAAAGCCTCTTTTCTTTTTTTTAACCACAAAAATCCTTGATTTGGAAATGTTTCCATCATCTGACCCATCCCCTAAAAGTGATTTTCCACAGGAGAGCAGCAGGTCTGACAACATACTTTTGTAAATAACAAAAGATCGTTATCAAGTGAAACCTAACCCCTACTGTGAAAACTTCTTGCAACAATGTGAAAGGTTGCGATACATTGGTTAAACCAGCTCAGGGCCATTTTGTGACTCAGACACCTTTGAAAGGAAGTCCAAAAACAAGATCTGAAGTGAAGAGTTTTATGGTTTTGGTTCAACTGAAATAAAATAAGCATTTCAATGATATAAAGTAGAATGTATAGCCGGACCAAATTGAAGTATGATTTTGATGACTTTTTAAGAAAGGGAAGCAATAACATTTAGTGAAATAAGCTAAACACCCAGATGTCAGCTTTGGGTTATTTTCATGTCTCTACAAACACTTTTCTGTGATTCTCCTTGAGTCATGGCCAGGTGGAAATGATCTGTATTCTGTATGATTTGTAGACACAGCAGGCTGCTATCAAGGATGAAGGGAAGGACAGAACTGAAATAAAACATTTTCATGTTGGCATTATTGATTGAAAAGTGCAACCCTTTTTCGCGGTAAGATGCATTTCTTGCATTAATTCCTTCCTGGGTAAGGAAGGCATTAATTACTGTTTTTCATGTAGATATCATGCTTAAGTTTTTTTTTAAGTCAAGGCTTTTATTCGTTATCTAACAGAACAAATGTTATAAGAAAAGCTCTGTTAAAAAAGATTAAAAATTAGAGAAAATATGTTTATATCAAAGAAATGTTCTGCTCATATTAGATAATAAAATATATATATATATGATCCAGATTGGAAAAAAATGTTTACAAGCAAAATCAAATACTAAACAAGAGTGGACTTTTCTTCACTTTTGGCTCTTGGGGTACCACGTCAAGGATGGAAATCCAAACATCACTCTATGGGAAACACCCTGCAGCTCATCCTGGGGATCCATTTAAAGACCAGAAGAAACACATAGTGCCTCCATTGTGTTCTGGCTATGTCTTTAAATCAATTTTTTAATCTGCACTCCTGCCTGCATAAATATAATCAGATTTAACACTAAGTATGAGAATACAACACAGTTCATGTCTTCAAACAAAGCTGTCTTTAATAACTGATGCTAACGTTCAAGGTACGAATTGGGTTGGGAGTTGTTAAGAGCTGAGAAGGAGATCCCGTGGGATTCTTTAATGGACAATCCAGCCTTCGTATGATTTATCTAGGGCTACTGACACAATGATAAGGTGTGTTGGCCCTCAGGTACCAATTAATTTAAACCCAGGGCCTCTCTGAAAGGTGCAGATGCAACGACTGAGTGTCATTTATCAGAGCACAATAAAAACTAAAAATACTGATTGTGAGGAAGATTTGCTCACAATCTCTAAATTCATTTGTCTGCAACATTCAAGGCATGCATTTGGTGTGCAGTATCCATGACAGACTATGTAGAAGTTTATTTAGCCTTGGATTAAAAAATGTATAAAGACCATAGGTTTGTTTGTAAGCTTTAGTTTAAAATTAAGTTTAAAAGCCGAATCACACCAAGTCTAAAAGCTCTCCTGAAGGTCTTCTTTTCATGGGGGATTTTCCCTACAGATTTAATAACGATCCAATACAAAAAACAATCTTTGTTCATGTAAGCATCTGACTTCAAGAAAGGTTGCAAAGAAATCCCACCACTCTAGTTTAAGAGGATCGGGGCACAATTTCAGCAAATTATTGTGAGACGCTTGAGGAAACTGGTCAAGTCAAAACTAATGTAATGTTTAAAAAGCTATTTGATCCAAATTCCAAAGACATTGATTGAAACTCCTGACTTTACCTGATCCTCTTTAATTTGCTTTTCAGGGGTTCCTAGTAATAATGTGCTAATTTCCTGTTAGTACCGTTGCACCACACTTTTAGGTGTCAAACCTGAGCATTCAGCCCAAATGTAAAACGAACAAACAATTGCCCAATAATAAAAAAGAGAAGCTATAACATGTTTAAGATAACACAGATTGCCCTCTTTTAGCTAAATGATTATTAGTTTCAAGAAGATTAATCTTAATGTCATGAGAGCTTTAAAGTTATTTGGTTCAAATATAATTAAATTACCGGTAAAGGTAACAATTTAAGCAAATAGATGAAAACAAACATATAATCCCTGCATTGTAATATGCTGGGCTTCATGGCAGGAAGGAAAAATGACTCATAAAATCTGAGATCAAAGATTTGACCAAGATCAGAAACTAAACATAGCTGCGGGAGTGAAGGCGATAAGAGGCTTAACACTGGCTTACAGGCTGTGCACACCTTGTACAGCACATTTAAGGCTACTGTATAAAAGAAGTGGGAGGTGAGGAGTGTAGTGAGGAGGGGATTTTTTCATCCGCTTAATAGTTATGAGCAATGAAATAGGAAGCATTTGGTCAGTGAGGCTACAATAAATGAGGAAAGCTGTTTTCCACCATGTTAGAGGTACTTTTTTGGTCAAACAGATTCAGCTCACACCCTATGATTCCCTTTAAGAGTGGAGTAACCTGAAGTTCACTTGGTATTTTCTAAAAACCTCAAGAGGAAAGAGTGGAAGCTTGCTGAATCACTTGTAGCTTATCAATAAAAAATTGTCTTGATTTTTGTAACAAAGCTGTTTTGTATCCAGTCAGTATCTTACCTACTGTAAAAAAAAAAACTATGTTTGATGTTTTTGGTCAATTCATGTTACCTTAAGGCACTCCTCACTCATCACCCTTAAACCCAATGGTTAAATTACTCAACCTACAGTGGCCTATTAATTAGATTACAAGGTGATGAATCACTGACACATTTAAAAGTATTGGGATTCAGGCCCTCGAGGACTAAAGTTTGACTCCCTTCCTTTAAGAGTCACACTGGAAGCTAGTAAAAATGGATTTGTCACCAATTCCAAGCCGTTTATGCATTTATGTTGCTAGTTGGTTTTAATTGCCTTATTTTCTGGACTATAGAATGCAACTCAATGTAAGCCACACCCACAAAGTTTTAAACAAGAAATTGTAGCTATTTTAGCTAAAACCGAGTCAACTGAGGTATTTATAGGTGAGTCTTCCACCATATCCATGTTGGTTACGCCCAACGAAGACCTTTCTGATTTTCGTCATTCCTACATGTTCCACCCCAAAAACATTGCTGGGATGTCATTGGTCCAACCCTCTGTTTTTTTTTACAAAACAGACGTATTAGCGGTAGTCTTTCAAGATGGATTTGTTGTGAGACTGAAAACTCAGATCTCACCACAATCCAGCTTACAGCGCAAGGTTATGTAAATGGGTGAATGACTAGAAAAAGGGACATTCAGCAACATTTTTGACTAAGCCCAACATATAAAACATCTATTCATTCTTTCAGCACCTATACCTGTTTGTCCATGCAGGTTTGTGAGGTGACTATTCCTAAAGGATTGTGCAAGAACTGGGTGGATTGGTCACCAGAGACACCGAAGAAACAAAGCCTTCACACTCATACTTAATGGCAGCGCATAGTAACCAATTAACCTAAGAGTCATGTTTTTGGATTGTAGGAGGAAGCAGGACTTCATTATCTATAAAGTCTTTAAGATGTTTTGCTTATCAAAGAGCCTTTTTTGACATGCAGAAAACATTTTTTATCAGCAGCACAGCAGCTGTAGTCATTTTAAAGTTTTTTGAGAAATTTACATAGAACCAGTGTATTTTCTTTTTTTATAGGCTACTCTCAAATGTTTGTAGTAAACCCAAAGTGGAAGGACTTTAAGGTATTTAAGTATTTTCTCATGCTTGTCAGAATTTACATTATTATACAGCTTGAAGTGTTTCCACAGAACCTCACTTCAGAAATTAAGTCTATACTATTCAGCTGTTTAAAAATGTTAACATTATTTCAAATTATTTTAGTATGGAACTCAAACTTGAAATGCATCATTCTGATTTTGTGGTATCCTCCATTGTGTTTGATAAAAAAAAAAGGAAATACTTACTTACTTTATCTGATTATATTCTTCAACTGTTTCTCATAAAACCTCATTAACATATAAAAAAAAATGAGGTTGCATTTAGTTTAAAAGAGTTTGTTACCTGATCTTACTTTTAGGAAACTTGTCACTGGATCTAACATATGTGCTGGGTGGCAGCACTTTCATTTATTTTGATTTATAGCTGTGGGGGCAGAAGGATGTAACCCACCCCCACACCCGCATCTGCTCACCCACAGCTTTAGAGTCTGGTTCTCACAGAAAACTCTCAACTTGATTGTTCCACTCAAACCCAAGATTCTGACGCAACAGCAGGGGACAACTGATAAGATTTCTGGGGGACCCAAAAGTTGACTTGTTTTGTTTAAGATAATGAACTAATCTGTCTCATTTGATAAGACAAAGTGCAGAGTGCACATTCAGAGGACAGTTTTTGTAAGACAAGAAACACTGAAGTCAACAAATCATTAAATCAATGATCCAAGACTGCACCCCCTTCTTAATATCTCAGATCAATGTAACCAGGTGGACACCTCCACCTTAATAAATCTGCATTAGCAAAAGTTCAATCTGACTGCTGCTTAAAGCCAAGAGGGTTCCAGGTTTCTGGCCAGAGAGGAGACTGTTAATCACTAAGCAACATCAATATTACTGATCACCATCCTCCTCTCATTCAAGCTGAGAAGGGTTCTAGTTCAATATTCATCTTTGTCTTTCTTGTAGTTAATGAAGTCCCAGCACAAACTCTTTAAATACCTCAGTCAGTGGTTAAGCCAGCACCAGGGGAGTCACATTGTTTATAACGGGGGGGCCTGGCAGAGGCTCATTTCATTACACAGAGAGGAGAATAACAACAGACCAGCTGGGATGTCAACACCTCGCCTTCGGTGCTGGAATGAATCAGTGTCATTTCACTGCAGATCTAATTACGATCCAATGTGATTCCAATAAGAACAATTGAATTTGGAGTGAAAGCAGCTATATTTGGTACACAAATAGGCTCAAGATGAACGTTCAACAGTCTGCAGAGTTTGGAGTCTTCTAATTTCTGTTAAAGAATTTACATTTTTAGAATTTACAACTTCCGTTTTTCGAAGATGATTGACAAACCACTGAATGGTAGTATATTAAAATAGTGGACACCATGAAACAAGCCAAGGAGCAGAATAGGAAAGAAAGAGGATTTCGGTGGTTTAAAAAAGTTTAGAATGGTTACTGGTTCCTGTCAGACTAGTCTGACATTTCAGACATTATCCTTCGTAGGTTTCATATGCTACAACAGTGGTCTAAAAAAGAGAAAATATTCAGAGAACAGTGGTTATGTGGAAAAAACTGCCTCCTTAATGTCAGAGGTCAAAGGTGAATGGACAAACTGGTTAAAGATATAGAAAGGTAACAATAGTTCAAATAATCGCTGCAACTATGCAGAACACCAGACAAGATCTTGAACTGTGAAGCTGATGGTCTACAGCAAAAAAAAAGTGGGAAGTTAGTCACCAAAACTGGACGATAGCAGATTGGGGAAACCTTACTTTGTTTGATTGGACATAACTTCAGCTGCAACATCCAGAAGGCACGGGCAGGATTTGGTATAAACAACAACAGAAAAGACCATCCTGCCTGGTATTGGCTGAAATTGCTTGCAGTGGTACAGTGGTATCTGAGACATTGCCTTAGCCTACTTTGAGCATTATTTTCAACAGAGCATTACTTAAACAAAACACCATATCTGTTTATTGTTGAATGTTCTAACATTTGGGTCCAAATAAACAGTTGCTGGTGAAGAAATCTCTACTTTTCAACAATGTCACTAAATGATCTTTGTCCAAACTAGAGTGGAAAACCTAACCAAGGCTGTACAATGAGCCTCCATGTTTAGGCTTTTTTTTCCCCTTTGATGTAATTTTAAGCAAGTTGATCAGGTTTGAATGATTTTAGGGTCATATTCTTTTGCATGTTTTGCTTCTGCTTCTCTTTATTTCTGTTTTATTTTTTATAACAATTCATTGTAAAACAGCTAATTAAATCTATAATTGTTTTCATTTTTCAAAGTTTTCAAATGCCACCCTGTTTAACATCAAGATGACTCAATCATGGTTGCTTGTAAAATATCAGTTAAAATTCTGACCTTGGTTTACCCACTCACATCTTTTTCACTAAGGTATATCTCATAACACAGACGTGTCATAAATATCTGAGGAGAGAAGCTCTGACCTCTCTGTGAACCCATGTAACTGCTCTCCCCCCCCCCCCATCGGTTTGGGAATACATTTCAGGGCTTTCATGACTGTGAGGCTTTTAGGTGAATCACAGACAGTTTCTGATTTGAATTTCAATTAACACAAAGAGGGCCCAGTGTCTAGACAACAACACTGTTTTATGTTCCAACTAAAAGGTAATGGTGTAAATATATTTAAAAGAGATACACTTGAAATAAGAAAACATTGTTTTATTCTTTGCTATCATAGTTTGTTTTCTTTTTACTGATTTTTTTTCTCAGCTGATGTTTCTCTCTTTAAAAGTCAGAAATGATGCCTGCTAAACTACTTTTCTGATACGAGGTTGGGGACCCTGTCATCTGCTGAAGTATTATCAAATAGCTCTGAATCCTCTGGTCACCACATATTTTCCACATCTCTCCGTGTGCAAACAGAAAGCCCTGGGGACCGCAGCCTAAATCCATTCTAATCCCCTCTGCCCAAACAAAACCAAAGACTGATTTCATAGGCTTCTGCTTCACAATGCCCATGCTGGAGAGGGACACGGCTCTTTGTGAACCAGATTTGTGTACAGACGCTGGTCTTTCATGGATGTTGTACCACTTTGAAGCTCTGGGGTTCCAGGTCAACATGGTACAGAAAATTAAAAAGCTATTCTAGCATTGTCCCGGCAGTAAACGTTTTTTTAACTGCTGTTATTCCAGCTTTCAACAGTCATTAAGACTTGAAGGTTAAAGAGCCATCATCATCTGAACAATGAGGCTTTCCCGAAAGCTGGATAGAGAATGCCATTAGATTAACTCAACAAGGATACCTCGCAAAAGCGACTTCACAAACTCACAATTTATGCTGTTTATACTTGTAAATATGACCCAGAGCAAAAATTTTACAAATATAACTGTTTATCTTGTAAAAGATGAAAGCTTTAGGACATGGCAGCTCTAACATACATGCTCTTAATTTGATATTCTGAAGCAGAATGGTCCCCAGATATTCTTTAAAACTTTTATTTATGCTATGAATGAAAACAAATAGGATTTTTTTGACACTTTGTGAGACATTGCTTTCATATTTGAGTTGTGAGTTCTGGTAGTTATCAGTTGCGCTCCTGTCAGTGGTTACTTTTTAATGTACCCCGAGCTTCAACTGAGTTGGGAAAACCTGCATTCTCCTACTCTGCACCTTGGGGATGGAATAACCTCCAGAAAGAGCTCAAATTAGAAACTCTGTTTTTCCTGAGATGCTCAATGTGTTTTGACATACTGCTCTGATTTTATTATGAAAAATGTAATATGTTGTAAATACTGTATGTATGAACTTCCTGTGGTTTGGCTGCTACCAAGGCCAGGTCTCTCTTGAAAAAGAGATTCTGAATCTCAATGGGACTTTCTGGTTAAATAAAGGTTAAATAAAAAAAAAATAAATAAATAATATTTCTATATGTAATAAAAACCCATTACCATGAAGTGCAGCTAGCGCAAGTCCAGTTAATGAGATGGGCCAATAAGTCTGATTGTTAGCATGGGTGTTTGTATCTATGTGGCTTGTGTGTTCACAAATTATGAGGTCTATTTTCTGGAAAAATAGCATGTTGTTGTGACCAACTGCTCCTTGTGGGGGGGCCAACGCCTGGACCCCATGAGGGGATTTTTGGGTCAGGAGTCATGTTTAGGACTAAGGTGTGAATTGAGTTTATGTTGGGTTACAGTATGAACCAGTAATGGTTAGGTTTATGGTAAAGGTCATGGTAAGGCCGTAGAAATTAATGGAAGTCAATGGAAAGGCCCCATAAAGATAGTGTGACAAGTTTGTGTGTGTGTGTTAAGATAAGTGTGTATTGAGGGTGGGGGCAGGGAAGAAGGAGTGTCTTTGGTTCTTTAGTTTCACTGGTCATTGTATGGTCTTAAGTAGGGGTGACTTTGGTGGGACATCTACTAGAAAGGATTTAAAATGTTTGGTTTTTTAAATTTTATTTTATCCTTTATCTTTAATGAATAATCGAAAATCATCATTTATTTATCAAGTATTTTCGTATCTTTTTTTTCTTTGTGCTCCCTTAAGCAGTCTGAGGATTACTAAAACAAGTTTCTCCTCTAAAACTAAAGAAACAGGAGTACACTCCCCCTCCTTCTCCTTGCAGGTGGCCCCGTTCTCTACTTTCAGCAGGGCTGCGGGAGGAATTCACATGTAAATAGGCCACTAACTCTCAATAGACTGCAGGGAGAAAAATGAATCCCATCATGATAACCTTGCATAATAATGGCGCTTCAAGTGTGCATAGATTGCAATGTTCCCTTTTTACGAAATGGGATGAAATGTGAAAACCCAGCAGATTAAGAGAACCCCCTGGAGAAGGGTTTATGGGAAAATGAAGAGCATAGTGACATGCAGGCAAAACCAGAACCTCATGCTATGTATTTAAAATGATGACGGTTTAACAAGCATGTTTCTGGGTAGTCCCATTCCAAGAGAAGATATCATATTTCACGCAGGTCTTTGTATGTCTATACTGGATAATTGTAGAGCAGCTTAGCGTACTAAATGTGTGCTGTTGTGCAATTATGGGTTTGGTTTTTTTAATTTCAACCAAACAGCTCTCAGTCGGTCTTTCAATTACCATCCTGTGAAATGCAATGTAGTATAAGAGAGCAACAGATAAAGAGGTCATTGGAGCTCTGCCGTTCAGTTAAAAATTAGTCCTTCATGTATAAAACACAACAAGTTTCCCAAAATGAGTAGCATTCATAATCAAAAGTGATTCTACTCAAAATTCAAATATTTCAGTTAATCTCTAACTAAACTAACCAAGCAAAACAAAAAAGATTTAAGAATGAACAAAAAGATCTGCAGTTTTATTATCCATGCAAAACTAAACCTGTATGAATCCAACCTAAATACATTTAGAGATTTTTGATTATTCTTTAAAATGCTATTTAATTTAAAAGCCTTTCAACTAATAAAAGAAGTTACTTAGTTAAAAATGAAGGCATTCAATATTTTAAGAACCTTAAAGTTTTTGAAATTTTATAACTAAATGTTACAGTGAGGATTTTTCTTTTTTCTTTAACTGAAACAAAAATAAATTAAGATTTAATGACTTTATTATCAACCTTCTAAGAGAGGCTGTGGAGGAAAACAAGCCATGATTGAAATTTTTTTAAATAGAAAATGAGCAGTGACATATAGAAGTGACTGCTTGATAAGGGGTTTCTGTTTAACTGTTTAAGGGTGTGACCGTGCTGAGTAATAAAGAAGATATCTTTAAAAGAAAACTCTGAACGTTCTGAGAAGCCCTGAGGGAGCCAGAAGCTCCTCCCATCTTGTAGCTCTGAATAAGAACATTTTGTGCCTAATGCTTTAAGTTGTATCACAATCCAACTGACTTTGCTGGTAACTGCCAAAGTCAATTATGCCACAGGCTTTGCAATACATGAACAAGTGATGTAACCCCATTTCCAAAGAAATTCAGTATGACGTGAAGATATTATGAAGCAAGGAGTAACATGGCACTGCGGGATTGATTTGCTGTAATCAACATTTCCTGAACTATTCAAGAATAATAAGAGGGGCTAAAAGGTCAGAACAGACAGACTCAAGTAAAATGTGATTTGGTTTGAATTAAATTTGTCAGCAAAAACAAAACCCAAGGGAGGAACCAAGCTTCCTGACAACGATCCCCCCGTAAGTGCTCAGATGAAACAAAAACAGAGAAAAATGAAGACCTGAGGCCGTCTGTGTACCAAGCAGGACAGGACACAAGTAATGAAAGAGTCAGTGCAGCAGGCAAAGAGAGGGAAACAGAGTCAGGAAAAGTGCAGGAATGCCTTTGCTCTTAAAAGTTTCCTTCCTTAGCAAACAAGTTGGGCAAGAACCACCTGGTCAGGGAGCTACCCCCTGTTTTGTACTTGTAGGTTTAGTACTTTACTTAAATGCTTAATCTAATAGGAAAGCTACGGTTTTCTATTTTGAGGTTTGATTGTCCTCTTTTTAGACAGTCTCAAATAATAAAGATCTTATTCATAGCACATAATTGGCTGAAATAATCACAGTGAAACAATTAGTGAATTATCCGTCTACATCAGTGGTGTTTTAGAAAGGCAGCTGCACCACCAGCTTTGTTAGGGTTAATAAAGGATTGGGAAACAAGTGACGTTGACGCACAGGCCTGTGCATCCAACTGTAATCCAAAAATACTCAGACATGCCACTTTACAGTGTCCTGCCCCAACCTGTTTCACGGGGTTTGGCCTCTAGACTTTAACAACAACCTCAAGCTACTGCAGGATATATATAAAAAAAAGCTGCATACCTCTGAAAAGATGTCAGATTTATGTTATGTTAAAAGAACAAATTGACATAATTTCAAATCTGTTGTATCTTTAACCAACAACCTATTAAATAAAAAGTAAAATGAAATACTCCTGTTGCTTGGATGTTCGACTTGTTTTGTAACTACCAAATTGTGCATTCAACATTAACATAAGAGTAAGCTTACACCTTACAGTGCCTCTGATCAATCCCCAAATAGTTTAACTTTCATGAGATTTTCCTAGTTGGATCTCAGGAAAATGGAATCTCCCAAAACCCTGTGGGGATCTTAGAGCAAATCCGTATTTTAAAATGATCCCCAAAAAGCTGCAATGGTGGATAAACAGACAGACATGGGGTACATGGAGAGAGATGAGACCGAGCTGCAACATTCCTGTTAAAACAGTATTCAAAAAGGTTGCTTAGGGTCAAATACAATAGCTTCCATCAGCCAAAAAAAAAACTGAAATGCCCACAGTAAAGCACAGAGGTGGTTGCATTATGCTTTGGCAGTTTTTTTCAGCAGGAACTGGGGCCTTCAGTTACCTTGGTAAAAATTTAGAAGCTCTAAATACAAAACAGTGGCACTAAATATTTAAGTCTCAGCTTGAAAAGGAACTTAGTCTTTGGGGGTAGAGAAGGACCAGAGTGTCCAGCCCAGAGCTCAATCTGGTTGAGACTCTGCAAGGGGCTTAGAACAGGGGATATCTACATAGTTCTAACATTTTTTTGTTGTTTTTTTAAGAACTGAGGCAAGGACAAGAAGTGCCAGGCTGATGGAAGAGCTGTAATTAAATCAGTGTGCAGCTTATTATTTCAGAGTTTGTAAACTTGTGCAACCTGATCACTCTGTTTATCAGTTTCAATCCTGTGTGACAGGTCACATGGAAAAAAAAAAACTCTGAAATGATTCCCAGTTTCATTTTGTACATAAAATAACATGTAATAACAGAGGTGTGGAGAATTTGCATTCCGTTATGTTTTTGCACCATGACACATCATCTTGTGTTTCAGTTAAAATGAAGCCTGCAGCATGTGATCATTTTCCCTGAAAAACTGCAGCTAGACACGTTGCAGTTCTCCTTCAATCATTATAAGATGCCCTCGGTTTTTGGGTGCATTCATCTGTCAGTGCAATTAGTGTGCACACTGCATCCAATGAAACCAAAGGCAAATTTGTAAAGTGACAATTAGAGGTTCCAGCTGACTGAGCATGCCCTTTGTTTTCGTGTGAATGAGCTGCAGAACAACGTGTCCCACGTCAGCCGTTCCTCTGCAGAAACTGGTTTGGGTGCTCCTCTGTTTTCATTTTTCGTCTTTCCCTGGCAACACATTCCAAGGCTGTAAAGCTCGAGTTTAGCAGCAAACAAATGTTGGATTAAAGTATTACCGAAAACCAAACCACTGTCCGAAACAAACTTTATTTAGCAAAACATTATACATATATATATTTTTTCCGATTTCAGCCAGTGTGGAAAAACTACTGTACATTAGTATTTTCTGTCCAAATATATCTATAAAAATCAAACGCAATATGATCCATTTTAAGCTGTAAACTCCAGAAATGGTCATCTAAAGTGCTTTTTTTTTACTAGATAAAGACAGCAAACAATCAGATGATACTGTAATAATTCATAATACTTTTCTTTAAACAAAAAAACAAAAAAATCCAGTGTGGAAAAACGTCAAATAACATTTGAAACACTTTAATACAACTGCTTCTCTTGTGCGACGTCGTTTAAACCTCTTTTTCCCTTCAGACCTTCAACTAGTCAAAGCCTTGAATTATTTTTGGTAATATTGTTGAAAAAACTGTTTGAAATCCTTTAAACATCTGCTTTGCCCTCCTCCAGACCCTAAAAACCCTCAGCGTTGTGTATTTCCTCTGTAAAACACATCCACACGTGCCTGAAACGTTCACCTCTTCATACTGTAGCCCATTACCTTCACTTCCTGATCAACAGCAATAGAAGCACCCGACTGTGACCGGGAATCTGGACTGATAAAACTCAGCACAGTAAATATGAACCTGCAGTGGAACTGGAAATCCACTCAGGGAGAAAAAAAAAAAAAAGATTGTTCCTTCATAAAAAAACAGCAGAAAATCCATTTTTATCTAGTTTATCTTTTTTTCTTCTGCTGCCGCAGCATCTTTCTCCTCTTCTGGATCATCTCGTGGAGTTTGTCCAGGCCCTCCCTTAGTCCGTCCCCAATGATAGCACAGCATGACTGCAGGTGCCAGGGCGTGGCGGGGCCCAGTTCTTTTAGAGCGAGCAGTTTCTCAATCTCATCCACTCCCAAAGACGTCCTCAAGTCCTGCTTGTTGGCCACCACTAACACGGGCACCCCCTGGTTCTCTGATGTCTTGGTGATTTTATGCAGCTCAGTCTTGGCCTCCTCCATGCGCTCCACATCTACAGAGTCCACCACGAAGATGATGCCATCTGTGCACCGGGTGTATGACTTCCACAGGGGGCGGAGCTTCTCCTGCCCTCCGACATCCCAGAAGTGAAAGGTAACAGTACGGTTGCCCCCAAGGGCCACTCTGACCTTCTCTGAGTTGAAACCTTTAGTGGGCACAGTGTTCACGAACTCATTGAACTGCAGTCTGTACAAGACTGTGGTCTTTCCAGCAGAGTCTAGTCCCAGAATGGCGATGTGAAACGATTGGAAGAACGACATGTTGGAGCAGAGCATCGACTGTTCAGATGGTCCATTCCCCATGGGGATAGAAAAAGGAGATGAGTGAGGTTTCAGAAACAGTCCTCAAAGGTGCTTACGGTCCAGAAAGGCAGCAGGAATAACCTGAAAAAATAAATTATCCGTGTTATTTTCTTCAAACATGTGAATTAACAATGATTTAAATAAACAACTACAAAGAGAAGCGACATTACAGAAAAAAAAAAGAAATTTAAGCAAATAGAAAGCACTACACCAGCAGATGGAGATAATTTCCTCCTAAAATATCTAATATTTTTTTTTTGTATGAAATAAATTACAAGCTTGTTTGTTTATGTGTAAAAGAAAGCCATCTTTTATTAAATGCTTTCCATTTATGCTGCTTTTAAGTCCAGGTCTGAATAAAGGGATTCCACAAATTATATGCAAGATTAAAAATATATATTCTCAGTGTAACCTGCAGGTTTTACTGAACTCTGATTTTAACTATGGTTGTTTTTGTCTTTGAATCAAACAACGGGCAATAAAGACTTCACTTCCAAGATGCACGGGCATGAAAAACAAAGAAATAGAAATAAAACTTTATTGATCTCACAATGGAGAAATTAACTCTCTAAACTTTAGCATAAACTTTGGGTTTTGCGCTTTCAATTAATTAATTTTGTATAGAAACACCGAATAATTGACAGTAGCTGTTTCCAGTGATGCATGGAGAGACAGGCGTTTAATCTGGTCAGTTAAAAAAAAACAAAATGAAAAAATTTTACAATACTATTGTAATATGTTCCATTCAAACAGTGGTTACAAAAAACAAATCGAAATCTGGACAGTTGTTTCTTAAAATAAGTGCGTTTGTTCTTGAATTGAGGAGGTAAGTGAGACACTTTGCCAGTTGAATGAGTCAATTTACATTTAAAATAAGAAAAAAAAAATCAATTGCATTGTCTTATTTCAAGTGCATATTGTCTAATTATCCTATTTTAACAGTAAAAATGTTCATTCCATTGGCAAGCTTTGTCTTTGCCTACTCAGTTAAGGGTAAATACATGTATTTAAGGAATCTTTACTTATTTCTAGTTTGTTTTTGCAGTGTTGGTATTTACGGCGAATATTTGAAATCAGCATGTTATACTACTTTAAAAAAAAAAAAATTCAACTCTCATTTTTTTTTTTTTTTTTTACAAAATAAGGAAAGAATATCTAGTTTCCAACATAGTAAAATGGTAACTTTTCAACATATTTATCCATAATTTTTTTTTTTTTTTTTAACAAATTGAATTGTTTACAATCCTCCCATTAAATATCTCCCAAATACGATCAAGAAGAAATGCAACGGCTTTGTTGGATTTTTGTTGGATTCCAAGTTGGGAATTTGCTTGTAGCTTCTAATGTTTGCAAAAAACATTGGGGTCAAATGCTGTTTATTGTAGGTAGATCACGAACATGGGTGGCAATTTGCACCAGCTAATACTGGAAAGCACTAAAATGACTGGAAGATAAATTGGATCTATTAATACAGCCTAGTATACTAGCCCCACCCACCAGCAGCCAAAATAATTTTTTTAAATGTTTGGATGCAAAGCGTGCTGGGTTTTGAGGGTGGGATGACAAAGCTACACAACGCTGGAGAAAGCACAACAAGGAAGATGGCAACAACTATTGAACAGTAGCATGCACTGCGGCAGCAGCAGCTTTCAATGGAGCGCTCCATTGAAAGTTAAAAGTTCTCTTTCTGTTGTTGAATAAAAGTATGTTTTAAGGTAATTTGAGGCGAGAATATTATACTTTAAAGCGTCACTATATGGTACATTTACCGATTTAATGCGTAATTAAAAAAACAATTTCCAAAGTTGAGAGGACCACGGCAACCAGCAGACCTCAGAGGCTAACGGCAGCCAGGGCTAACAGCAGCGGCCCTCTTTCGGCATAGTCTTGAGTGAAGGACCCCTGGCTCTGATGGCGATTTTTGACCCTGCTCTGGAATCAAAACGTGAGCAGGAAGAGGCTCTACACTCATTCATGTTTAAGAAGGACGTATTCGCCGTTTTACCGACAGGCTGTTTGTTGACACTCCCTCACCAGCTTTCTGTAGCGCTTACTACGTCACAGTCAATTGCCCTCATTGGTCAGTGCGTTGGCCAATAGTCACAGACATGGTTTGAAAAACAACGGGTTGTTCCCATCAACAATCTTCCGATGTCTCAAATTAATCTGGGCCAGACTAAATAACACCTTTCCTCTCCCATTTAGTCTGGTTTTTCAGGCTACCATTTATAAGCAAAACTGGTGGAATTGCAGTTAGAATAATGAGAGATTTTTACCCCCAGCCTGTTGGGGGCAACATTAAATCTAACCTGCAGTTATGGGGCGTTCCATTAACCTCAGAACTCGGAGTGGCGTAGCTTTTAAGATTCTTCCTTGTGAACCCTCATATTCCCCACTGTTTGTTTACAGCCAACAGCTACAACAATAACAAAACTCTTTTAACACAACATTTGGTGCATGTAAACATGCACATCACGTTTTATTTACAATAAGTAACAATACGCGTACAACTGGTTTTACATAAATATCATAAAACAGCTAAAACTGTTAAGTAGAAAAGTCTAACCGGGGTTGATGTGAGTAGCAGCCATCTTGAACACAAAAGTTCAATATTGCCCTGTTGCTCTGACATTATTACTTATAATAATGACTTTGAAAATGTTTCAGTTGAAATGTATTACATGGAGGTTAGAAATTCCTACAAATCAAATCAGAGCAGGAAGTCAATGAGCATCACACCCTAGATGGAAAGCAAACGACAAAAACCAACATTTTGTTCAAGAGGAGCCAAGAGATGAAACCTAAAGCTGAGGATAACTTTGCTTTCCCAAACTTTGATTCTCTCTTTTTCAGCCACTTTTTGCTACAATCGACACGTGTTGCAAAAAACAAAAAGTGATAGCCATGCAGATGAAGCATTGTTATTTTGGATCAGAGGTCATATTCCGTCTCAAACATGGTTTAAAACCAACAAAAATGGAAATATGCCTTGGTAAACCATCATTTAAAAGTAATGCCTTATTAAATACAATTAAATAACTAATTGTAGCTTCATTTGGAGATATATTTAAGGATTTGTTTTACAGGTACAAAAAGGACATTTATATTATGGCCAGACATATATAATGTATCATATTTATTTTTACAGTAAGGGTTTTTTTTTAGCAATCAAATTCTGGATTAACAATTTATATAAACAACACTTCTTTTTTGTTTTTTGTAACTGGAACATATATTACTGTGAAAGAAGCAGCAGCTTGAGAGCTTTCAACACATTTTTATATTCCTCTACCTCACTGAAATGCTGTAAGCTTACATTTTTAATAGAATTACACGAATCTTATTTGTATTAACCTCTCTTGATCCTTATGTTTACGACGAAACAATCAATTCTCCAGCTGCCCTTAGAAAATATACTATAATATAATGGGAAAAAAAATAGATCTTCCTTATCTAGAGGTAGCGATCCCTTACCTCAGAGTGAGCCCTGTTTGGAGAAACGTTAAATGTAATCCTGTTCGAACCGAGGTGTGATTTCTTCTCTAGTTAAAACGATCTGAAATCGCTTTGCTTCTTCGTGTCCTCACAGCAACGACGGCTGAAGAAAAAAACCGTCCTATCAAGAAACCAACACCCTTTCTAGCTGCTGTTTTTCTCTGCGTCCTCAGTGAAACTACGGCTGATGACACCGCTCTGCTGCTTGTGTATCCTGTCCGGCTGGGGCAACGCCCACACCGGCACTGCGGACAAATCTGATTGGCTACTGGCCTCTAAGGTCTAATACCTGATTGGCCGAAATCAGCTGCCACTCACGTATTCTGGCCGGTAAGAGATCACCTGTTGCCCATAATGATTGGAACACTATTTCATTTGTCAAAATTAAACGAAAAATTAGTTAGAAAATAATAATTACACACACATATATATATATATATTTTTTTATATTAATATTATTATTGGCTCTAACATGTATGTTTAACGTATGTTGGGAGTGTCGCAAGATGAGTGTAGTTTTTCCCCTGAATTACATGCGATACGCTTGAAATTAATGCTGATAAGCTTCTACCGCGGAGACAGAATTGCATAATAACATAAAGCATAATAACAATGAAGTCTATATGAGTGTATAAATGTGTTAGACAAAAAAATATCTACGGACAATCAAGCTAGCTGCAGCTACAGGCCTAGAAACAGATGAAAGGGAACCTACCATTGGTTTGGTGTGGAGAATTTGGCGTGGTTTCGCGTCGTCGTGGTTTCCCTGCATGTGAATGTGTGTGAGAGACATCGGACGGTGGGGGGTGAGGCCCAATACACATCCACTCACTGCCTGTGTGATTGTCCTGTTTGCTGAACAGCGCCGCCCCGTTTATCCCCGCATGTTTTTGTTTAAAATGATTGGTCAGGGAGCAGGAAACAGCGCCACACTCCCTGAGGTCCCACAACGACATCAAAGGAGTGACTGGCCATCAGCCATCGGTTTACATAACCTGCATCTGTGTTTTGTTTTTTTCTTCTTCTTGCAGACAGTAACAAGAACTAAACAAGCCAGGGATTATACTGTATTTTCACAAATGGCATTAAGAGAGGTAGAGAATAGGATAATGAGTCTACTCTATTAACATGAGTCTACTCTATTGTAAATATTTGTCTAACTAAATAATATTTTATATGCAAAATTCTTTATTCAGATCCATCTGTATTTAATTCAGTTTAATAACTTTATTTATCCCAGAGCAGAGACGTCAAACCGGCTCCAGAAAGGGCCGTGTGGCTGCAGGTTTTTTTTTTCCAACCAAGCAATGGCACACCAGACTCCAGCCATCTCATAAAGTGAGTCCAGTCTTAACATGAAGGCTTGATGAGATGAATGGAGTCTGATGTACTATTGCTTGGTGGAAAGAAAACCTGCAGCCACATGGCCCTTTCTGGAACCGGTTTGACACCACTGTCCTAGAGGGACAATTTAAAGGCTCTTAGGTCTTAGAGGTCTTAGGTCTTAGACAGCTTTTATTGTCATTTTGCATATACAGAGTGTATACAAAAAGAAATTTTGTTTTGTACAGCTTTCATAACATTCCTATTCTTCCTCCTCCTCCTCCTCCTCCTCCTCCTTCTTCTTCTTCTCCTCCTCCTCCTCTTCTTGTTGGATTTATTGGCAGTTGGCAACAAACATTTAGTAGCATTACTGCCACTTACTGGTATGGAGTGTGGTTCATGATGGACTAACTACTAATAAACATACAATTTCTAAGAAAGAAAAAAAAAGAACAACATACTTATACATAACTTTGTACTCTACCCATCTATATCATACACACATTCACCCTCTCTATAATCAAATTCTATGAAATAATTTAGTGTTCTTTAAAAATTTTAATAATAATTATTTGTATATGTTTACTATCCAAATTCTTCCTCAAAATATCTAATAAATTAATCTTTTCCTTAATACATTCAAACTCTCCTCATATATCTTCTCTCGCTTTCATATTTATGACATTCCAGTATAACATGATCTGTTGTATTATATTTTCCACAGTAATCACATTTGCCAGTAGTTTGCTTTTGAATTTTGAAAAGTTTATAATTAAGTCCTTTATACCCAAATCTAAACCTTATTATCACTCTCTCCTCCTTTCTATTTCATCTTCCATTTCTTCTTTTTCCTACTATCTTCTGAATTTTATAAAAAAACATCTTCCTTTTTTTTTTTCGTTCCACCATATTTTTTTGTTGCCATTTTTCAATCAATTTTTCTTTATAAAAACTCTCTCCCTCTGATTCCCATTCCTTAAAGTGCAGCAGTGATCAAAGGTAAACAGTGTGGGAAAAAAAAAAGGGGCAAAAAAAATCGCATTGATATGGAAGTTCAGAGCATACAGAGTCAGTATGGTGCAAATATGCAGTTCTCTTTGGGATATTGTGAGTTTTCACACCAGTTAAGCTTTCTGATGGTGGTGGCGAAGAAGCTCATGAGTAGCACAGCATACTACAGAGGGAAAAGCAGCTAATGCAACTGTTAACAGTGTTGAGTGCATATGTAGAATAAAGTGCAACAGGAGTTCATAGTTAGGCTGGGACCATCAGCTGGCTCCACTTCAAAGATGGCTGAGTGTTGAGAAGAGTAACAGCCCTCAGGTTAAAGGTGGCCTTTCTTCTTTGGGTCTTACAACCTCCAGACGGCAGCCATGTGAATTCAGGATACAAAGGATGATCAGGTTCCCATATGATCTAGATAGCTTTCCCTATATATCGCTCACAAACTGTGTAGAGAGCTCTTGTTGGCAGACCACTAATTTTCAAAGACCTCGTATGCTCTGCAGACAATTTTTATTTTGCACAGAGATGGGGTAAAACCATTTGATGCAGGACGAGGTTTACATGCTCTTTATGAATGAACTGTAGATTATGGACAGGAAGAGCTTGCTGACATAAAACTGGTCCAACTTCCTCAGGTGAGGCTGTCTTTGTTGACACTTCTCTATATTACTGATGGAAATGAGGATCACATGTTGATATAAGGCTGTTTTATGAAAGCATGTTGTTCACTCGCACAATTTGTGGCCTTTTAGTTAAAAAGTCCAGGATACAACTAAGCTGTCATTCAGACAAAAGTGGGTGATCAGCTCTTTTATTTCCATTATTTTTTGTACAATTGCGTTTAAAAAAAGATAAAAACAATGCCATATGTTTACATTTTAAGCTTAAACTATTCGGTCTTCACCAGCTTGTTAAGTCATTTAAATTCAAACTCTGTTTACAGACACATTAGAACCCAAATAGTATTTTTTTCCTCATATTTCAAAACTAAGACTGAAATGGAACTGCTACGTGTGAAGTACTTGTTATATCCACACGGGAATAGACGGGAAGTTGCACCAGGGTGTTTTGGTACCGGCAGGCAAGCATACAGAATCAAGGAACTTAGATCAACTGTTACCTGAAATAAGCAGCTGTTTCTGCCCATCAGCCTGGGAAGGGATAAGGTGATTTGAATCTATGTTAGAGTATATAAAAGATATAATGTAGGTTCCCATCTATTCCTCAATGGTAATCTCACCAAATTTACCCCAAACTGAAGTTGTGGAAAAAGGGATAAAAAAAAAAAAGATCAAAAGATACAGACACGAGTAAGTATGCTGTATGTTTAAGTTGAAATTGGAAGGAAACTGAATAGATATGAGGAGCTTGGAAAGCTTTTCTTTAAGAAAGCATCTTTTCCCTAAATAAGAACATAGTAGCAAACCTGTATTTCCCATATTGTATCTGTGTTAACATCAAGATTTATTGAACTATGTGCTTTGGTCAAATGAAATCAAAGTAAAGTTGTTTGGCTATTTTTCTAGAGAACCGCAAACAGAAATTATTATAACAATCTCAACTACTGTCAAGCATGTTGATGGAGGGATGGTTCTTTGTCTCTTGTCTCTAATTAAACAGGTCTGGACAGGAGGGGGGACTGGGGACTGGGGACTATTGATGGCATTGATGCTGCACAAGCTTAGTTGGAAGTCCACTCACCAAAAAAAACGATCATCTTCTGAATTTATTGGATAAAATGTGTTTTTGAGGTGTGAACATTGATTTTTTTCCAATGAGAAGAATTTCTTTCATACTATCCTGACTGGTTTTTTTTTTTTTGCAAAAACTTAGACTTACAAACCTAATACTTAGCTTAATTAAACCATTGTTTATTTTACTCCAAAGTTACACGGTGAGCGTGTTCTAAAATCATTGCATCTAGCTAGCACATGGTGTTCTGTGGCAGTTTACAGCTTGAGGAACTAAAGCTAAAGCGTTAAGGACATCTCATCGCAGTGCTGTGTGTCCTGAGCCCGTAACATAATTAGTGACCCCTCAAACCCCCCGCCATGGACTGTTCTCCGTGCTACCCTCTGGGAAGAGGCTTCACTGCATCTACTGCAGGGCTAGCAGGTTCTGCAACAGCTTTTTTCCCCCTGCTGCCATCAGACTGTTGAACTGCTGAACTCTAAACTGGATTCTGCATCTTTATTTTGCACTGCCGACATTGCTATACTTTTATAATCCTTTTAAACAGGACACAACTCAATATTTCTACAGCATTTTGCACCATATCTATTTTGCACTGCACTGAACTTTTTCATATGAATGCCCTTTTGCACCATTATTTTAAATTGTTTTTTTTTCTCCTACATTGTTTGCTTTCTGATCACTGCTGCACTTTATATTTAAAATGTTTTAAGCTGTATGCAACAAAATTTTGTTTTGTATACACTCTGTGCATACAAAACGAAAATAAGATTTGTCTAAGTCTAAAGCTACTTAATATCTAAGGAAATGTGGCTGCAGTGCTGGGGACATATAAATTACACGGCAGGAGGTGATTTTTATAAATGCCACAACTATGAATCTGAACAATGGTGGCACTACATATTTTTAAGAGAAGTTTAATAAATACTAGAGGTCTCTTTTTTTCTTTTTTCAAAACACATTTTAAGGTGTCTTGAACACATTAAAAAGTTGTGTTTGTCTTGTTAATTTTTGATGTTTAACAAACGTAAATATTAAAAAGAATGAATCCTTGGCAGAAATTCAACTGAATCAACCTACCCACATTTAAAGGCTCACCTGTCTTCAAGCAAGCCAATTAGCATTAGAACGCACCTCCTTGGAGTCCCATCAGCATTAAGAGTCCAGCTTAAAATACTTTCTAATCCACACCTCAGCCTGCTACTGAACCAAGTCCCTGCACAGCTGGCTTGCATGGCAGATTTAGACTAAGGTGAGCCTGATTCAACCCTCCTCTTTGCTCCATTGGAGTGGGGACAAGGGAAGAAGGGATCAGGTTGGTTTCAATAGTTGACTTTTTATTAAAAAAAATTTAATAAATATTGGTATGGGCAATTAGCAGACAGATGCAAGTTTATTATATAAATAAATGGTTGATATAGGCTTTTAAAGATAGGCTCTCTGTGTGTCTACACTTTGGAGCTTTCTCTCTCCGGTTCTTTTTCCTGAAAAGAGATCACTCAGGACAAACTCTTTAAATAACTTCATAACTTATGTGTATTAAATACCCAGGAGACATGACAACAGATTTTGATATAAATTGTAATCTTACTCAGATCAGAGAAGATGCTTAGAGTTTACAGAAGGCAGCTGCTCACCTCTGGGCTCACCTCTCAGGAAGTGGCCCCGATAAACAGTTAAAAAGGCATTTTATACATCTGTAGTCTGCCACATCATCACATCACACACCACAGCAGATTAGACATCCATGGCTCCAGCCTTATCAAAATATTACACATTGTTCTTAGCTGAAGGACACTGCTCTCATTCCCTTCTCAAATAGTTATATAGTTAGTTCACAATAGAAAACTGTTGCAACGTCTTCAGTTGTCTCCACTATGTAGTGAGTCCCGATCTCTGTATTTTAAATTAGTGAACAGTTGAATGTGAAGCCATCTGTGTGACAGCTGAGGCTTGACCCAAACTGGGTCTTGCAAGCAGTGAAGCTATATTGCATAAGGGGGAGTAGGCCAGGGTTTTTCCCAACATTGTAAAAGAATGACAGTCAGACTGTCACTGCAACATATTCTCATTATCAGTTCGTATGAAATCGTACGAAAAGTTATGCACACTATTTCGTACGTTTTGGACGTTTTTCCTCAAAAAACCACATCAGTGCGCATGCGCTGGCATGCGCAGGCTCTGACTGTCATGCAGTGGGAACACCAGACCCAGTTCGACCCGCTAATTTACATGAAACCATTGAATGCAATGTACGGACCTCATCACATGGCGCCAGTGATGTCCCATCTAACAAAGCGAAACAACCCTGTTTACATTCCATAAACATGGCACAGCACTAGTACGAGGGATTCAGACAGATGAAACAGCGAAACAATAAAGCACACTTACTACGCCCTGGCTTCATTACATGTTGCTCTCCGTTGATTACTTTCCTAATTTCTGTTGCACCGGTGATTTCGCTAACCCTGCGTGATGGTGACACCATCACACAGCAGCGGAGGGACAGAGACCATGCAGCTTGCCACCAGGGGTTCAGACCCAGCTTTTGGGAAGGGAGCCAAATGCTGATTGTTTGCAAGTCAATCCGTGTTTGCAAAAACCCGGCGTAACCAGCTAATTTCAGTGGAAAAGAGCCTATACAGTACCTATTGTTGATGACAAATGTTCTCTGTTTGAGTAATATCACCTAATTTTCTTACATTGCACATTCAAAATGAGCAAGAAGAGTATGTCCAGATTAGGTATCAGTCAATACTAAAAGTTGCAATATCATGATATTATTGAAGATGAAAAAGTTTCTCTAAACAGATCTACAAAGATTAATCAAGGATGTTTGTCATGGTTTGTGTTACAGCACCCAACACAGGGCAAAGCTGTAGTTGTTGCGTAAGCTCATTTACAACTGATTTCTCATCATGATATATCTTATCTAAGTATGTTGCAAAGATAAAGGGTGTTTCCTCAGGCTGGTAAACAAGCAGGTTTTTGTATAACAAAAAATAATCATTGATTCAATGAAGAATTTGTTAATTCTACTGAATTTTAAAGCCGTTTTTCTTTCAGTGGTGTTTTTCTAAATTAATCTAAAGCTGGTGTGCACACGTTTATGATACATAACAAACTAAAACTATCATTATTGCTGCCCAGAGTTTCCACATCTATTAGGGATTTTAAAAATATGCATGGGACCATTACGTTTAAGCTGTGTTCTGCAGAAATTGATACTCCTTTTTATTTTATATTTAACCATTCAGTTATGCGCATAGTCCCAGACCACCCTTTAAACACATTCATGTCGCTATTTCAGCCACGCTTGGAGCAAGAGCTGGTTTCACATGTTTGTCATTCTTTATGTAGTGAGTGAGCAGCTGTCAGTGCACCAGTGAGCTGCATGACTCTGAACTCGTCATGCCATCTGCTATTAACTGGATAATGTAGATACCTGCCACCTCCATCGTCAATTTTTCACTTTATAAAAACACTTTTATATTTTTAGAAAAGCTTTATACAGAAAAACAACTTTTGTTAAAAAATTTTATCTTAACAGTGATTTTGCAGTACATATAAAAAGAATAAATAATATGGCTATTTAGAAAAATAATTTTAATAAACGGGTCAGCAAACAAACAGAAAGCTCTGCCCATTGTTTGAAAAAATAAAGATAGCACTACATAAATCATTTCTAGAAATATAAAATCTTTACTTTATAACTTGTTAATTAGATGTATTAATGTAGACTTACTTTCAGAAGTGTTGAGACAGAAAAAAAATCAAAGTTAAAAAAGAAAACCAGAATTTTATATTTTTTGTCCTTTTTTATGCTGTTGACTAAAGTCTATCTCACAGTTTAGTATAAAACAAACCTTCTCTATTATGCTGATATTTTTAAAAAGCACTCCTTACATGTGATATAAAAGTTCTTTGCAATAAAGTCATATGAAATTTATTAAAACAAGAGTCATGAAAATAAAAACAATAAAAGATTTTGGTATAAAAAATTTGATGGAAATGTGATAGAATATGATATAAATTTAGGTTACATAAAAAAAAGATTTTTGGTGCTATTGAAATCTTTATATTATTTCTAATCATTCGATAACCAGGATTTAGTAACTTTGCCTGAATAAAAATAGCCTTAAAATAAACATAACTGGATACCATGTTCATAAATGTCATCTGAAATATCAGATTATTCACTTATTGCTTACATTAGAGTAATCATTGATCAGTCACAAAATGGCTCCAAACCCAAATGTCTCCTCATGTCTGTAAAACATCTGTCAAGTTCAGATCTGCTCCTCTGTACCACAGTTAAATATGACCTTAATCATGGACTCATGTATAAGTAAGGACCAAGTGAAGAACACAAACTCATTGACATCTAAATGCTTTAATCTATAATTCAGGTTGCCTGGATCTCCCTGATTTGCAGTTTAAATATCTGGAAGGTTTTCATCAAGCCCAGCAGAGTATAGCATAAGTTTATATTTTTGAATATATCACCACCTTGTGTAGAAATTGAAGTATTGCAATAGTGTAACCCAAAGACATGTTTGATATTAATGCTATGAATATGTTTCAGGCTAAAGTGAATGAAAAGCTAGTGTTGTATTTTGTGAAAGTCCCTGGGCTTAATATGATGTTTGAAGTTTCTATGCATATGCATTCATCCATGCTTAAAAAACATCAGCTGAGACTGAAGGCCATCAGGAAGTTGGTTTAATGTTTTAGACCTTTTAGTGTCTTTCTTCTTTGGACTCAGATTTATGGGGTCTGTTGAAATAATCTCACATCTCCTTTTTGCTTCATGAGGCTGTCATAAACCTGCATCCGAAAGTGTTTTATTCTTCAGAGAAAAGGTCTCAAGGCTGTAAAAAAAAAAAAAATTTTAAATCCATTACTCTGAATCTGGAACTGTTACATTAGCTGCCGGGTTTTTTACAGTTTAAGAAATGTGCAACTTGTTAACGAAAGGTCTTGACTTGTAGAGAATTTCTTTTTCAATTTCAAATGAGATGCAATTTGATGCAATAAATCTTGTAAAGCTGTTTTTAAGAATGACTGAAAGTTCAAGAAGGAAGCTTAGTTTGAAAACTAAATCCACAGAGTTTGAGCGAAATTATGTTGGACTATTTTTCATTTTGTTAATGTGGTTTAAAAGAACAAACGTGAGAGTGGTGCTCAGAAAAACTGCTGCTTAGTTACAAAAGGATTTAAACTTTTTAACAGAATGAGGTTTAAATGGGCTTAGTACAGCTGCAGTCTAGACCAAACAACATAGGAACTTAGCAACAATGTAAAAATGTGTTCTTTCCTGAAATCTGTTCTCTTATTTTGAAAGATGCATAATTAGTATTCTGAGTAAATTAATTTTAGAAGTAAAAAAAATCTTCTATTGATGAACACTGAAAAACATTTCTAGTATTATCTTCTAAATGAACAGGAAACTTAACAGGAAAATATAGTCTTAAACTCTAAATGGATATGTATAATTTTTTTTGCTTTATTTGGCTATGAATGTGAGATCCTACCTGTTCTTACCAGATAAATTAATGTTTCGAATTGCAAATTTGTGATATAATAGTACTAAATAAACATGAGCCCCGAATAAAAAGAAATGAGAATGTTGATTAAATAAAGCCCATTGCTAAGGTATGTTTTGATGAAATGACAAACTACACAGATTATTGTCAAAGGTGTATTCGGTAAATGAAAAGCAACAGCTGCACAGGTTCATACATTTTGCTTATTGGCAGCCAGAACTGTGTCATTTAAAAAAAAAATCAAGTTTACATCATGGCAGGCAATGATCTTCTTCAAATGTGAGGAGGATGAAGCGTTGAACCTAAATCACCACCAGAGAGCGGCAGATATATCTGCAGAAAATCCTGCAGTCACAGGTAGTAAAACCAATGCAGAAGTGGCGGACTAAGGTTTAAGGTAGAACATAAGCAGAAACTGATTCAGAGGCTCAACTCCATCACATAAATTAACTCACTTTTAAACTTTCTATGCATGATCAAGTTTTTACTGTGCATTTATACAATGCACAGTAACAGCAACAACCGATTTATGTTCAATGCCTGGCTGGCTGCACTGTTTATTCTGAAGGAATTTCCTGTACATCCTTTACCTCTATGCAGTCATCATGACAGGGGGAAAAAGCAGATCAGGGTCTGTTGAGTCGGATGCAGGCAGTTTGTTCTGCCCACTAGACCCAGTTTATCTCTAAAACAAAAAAAAAAAGATTTTTGGGTGAGTTACCCTTCAAGAGTTGTATTTTCTGTGCTGACCAAAAACGGTTAAGTTAATTTAGTCTATAGTTTGGAATGCCCAAGACCTGGAAAAATAGCAGTTTAAGCTAAGTGTTAGGATGAAGACTGAGGCATGGACTGCTGAGATCATGTTTCTTCCAGATATGTGCAATAAACTCTAAGACACTGTTTACTGTGTAACTTCAACATAAAAGCTTTTACTAACTGGGCCTAAAACAAAAATCAAGACAGAATCTGCTGTATGCCCAGATATTTTGGTGATAAATGCAGAATATCTGGCTTTCTATGAAATTTTATTACAGCATATGGACTGTACAACATATACATGCATTTATGCATTTGTTTGAAGTGCCTTTAACAGTTATTTGTTTTGTTCAAAAATTCAATTTGCATTAGTGAAAATGTATATATATATTTTTCTACAACTTTTTTGGTGCATTGTCTTATGTATTTGTACCTCTATGTACAACTAACATTATTTTATTGTTTAAATATTACAAACTCCAAATTAAATAGTATTTTCAGCAGGAATAAAAGATTTGTGATCTTAGAGTGAGCAAGGACAGAGGAGACTCTGGTGAGTAAACACTGATTAGCATGCACCTTGTGCCCAGACAAGTTGTTGCAGCTTTCGCTTCGTGTTGACATGAAAAGGCAGACACAAAGAAGAGAAGACAACAGGAAATCAGAGCTGAAGCCAGGAAAGCGTCTCTCAAGGACCTGACCTATTTGGCCCTGTGAAAACCAGGAGCATCTCCTTCTGTGGGCTTCTCCTGACCTTTGGCTTTTTGCATGTGTAGTAAATGTTCTGTCTTTGCATTTGGTGACATTTACAGCCACTGTGATCACTTTCTCAAAAGCAACTACAGGATTCAAAAAGAGTTAACCTGTGATTTTCCACTGATCCTGGTTAACTTTGAGTGTTAGAAAATGATTTTCCTTTCTGTTTTGCAAGACCATAAAGAATAATGTTGGTTTAACAGTTTTGTTTAGTGAAGAGAAAATTCAGAAAATGTAATTCTGTCTTTAGTTTAAGGATATGCCAAAAAAAGAAGCTGAGAGGAATGCAGAGCAAATTAATGAAAACCACTGGATACATTTAAATATATTTTCTTAGAATATCTAAAAATGTCTATTTATTTTAGGATGTTACACCCAAGGTGTAACCTTGTGATGGAAGTTGGTAGGGACACTTTTAGGGTGGTGGCTGATGGACCTACATTTACTCCACACAAACGCTTTCAATAGGGTTTCTATTTTCCAAAAATGAGCTCAAACATATATTTATTGAATTAATTGCTTTCCTATTGTTGAGAACACAAAAGATCCAAAATACACTAACATTTATATCTATAGATAGACGTCAATGCATATATAAGAAAATTATGAATGACAGCCGATTCCGATGCAAACAGCAATATATCATGCCTCCCTAGTATGCACACAATTTCAGTTTCATTCGTCCATCCATCCAGAAAAATGTGGATTGATTAATGGATATTTTTACTTTCAGCAACATTAGTGATATCCTCCTTCAAAAGCAGAAAAATCTAATTTAGAAATTTGTCCCACATATTGCCAAAGTCTATGTATTGAAATTATTGGTGTGGACATGTCCCCACCAGGCCAAAGTTGGTGAGGGACATGTCCACACCAGTCCTTCAGAAAGTTACGCCTGTGCGTTACACATATTTTTAGGCATATATTCTTTGGTTTCCGCCATCAGATACCGTCTTCTGTCAGTTTAGCACTGATAAAAAAGCAGGACAGAATATAAATCACAATAAAAGAATATATATATAAAAAAAAAACTGTCCTATTTGGGAATACCAGCCCCCCTAACAACCTAACAGAGCTGCTTTGAATTGTGGCACCTTTATGTTGGGCTGTGTAAATAAAAAGCACCAGAGGATGGTCGGTCTTTATGCAGTCACAATTAGGTTTTTATGGCATATTTAAAACCCATTAAAATCTCCATGACAAATCGCTTAGCATGGGAGTTTCCAGTGTTTTGCACATGGAGAAAGGCCAGAACTCAGCTGAAAGAGGAAACATATATGATGGCTTTCTGAAACAGCAAAATGTTCATAAGCAAAACTTCATATACTTTTGTGTGAATAAGTACCCTTAAGTTGTTTTAAGAGTATTGAGTCTGGATGTTTTATTAAATGTCTTGGTTAAAGTTAGACACCCTGGTGCAATGCAGTAGAAGTCATCTCCCATTTCTTATCTTTAGTTCACAGTTTGAGTACATCATCTACAGCTCAGGTGTCATAGCTTGACATTTTTTTAAAACATCTTCTAAGCTATGCAACAAAGGCAGGAACTCAAACTAATTAAAACAAAAGAAAACAACTTTGTAAATTAGTTTGGCTGCAGAACCACAGTAGCCAAATTAAGGTATTACCTCTTATTATTTTAAAATAAAAATGTAATTTTTGCATTTCCTGTGGCAGCCGAAAAAAAAAAAAAAAAATGAAAAACTGCTTAACTTATTTCTTTGTACTATTTTAATACATGTATTTTTCTGCTCTTTTACTCCAGTGATTGCACAACTGATCATCTTTGATCTTGTTGGAGCTTAAAGTAATTATGCATGGTTTGAATTCAGCGGCCAATTTCACTGATGGCACATTTCCTGGAGGACACCGTGGAGCTGCCACCTTTCTTGCTTCTGGGTCTGATTGTAATCAGAGAAAATTGGACAAAATTAGCTTGGATCAAGATTAAACCATTAATGGAAGCAATTATTTCCATTTGTTTAGACCATTATTTGCTCCTTGGGACTGAACTTGATCATATATTTTATACATGTGCGCTCATTCTGTATAGATTCCTGATTGCTGGTTGTGTAAGAAAGAGGAGTGAGGAGAGTTAAAGAAACTGTTTTTTTCCCCGTAATGCATATTCCAGACTCGTACCACTCTGATGGTTCAGGAGATTTATGAAGGAGAGTTTGTATCCCTTCTCAGACTGAGATTTAAAAACGAGCCAGACAGTCACCGTCATGCTATACAGGGAGAGGAGACAACTGTCAGTTTCCAATGGAACCCTTGTGGATCTGCACAAGCTTTTTTAAACTGTCTTCTCACAGGGTATTCTAAAAAAACAGACCTATTAAAATAGCAAATTCTTAATTGTTTTAGTCACCATGAAAATCAAAAACAACACACTAATGCATCTCTTTTAATAATTCAATACTTCATTAAGGATGTGATTGTTCACATACGGTATATTTATGTGAAGATTAAGCAAAATTCCTTTAGATTCCTTAATTCCTTATTTTCAGTTTTTCATTAATTCATTTGTTCAGTAAATTGTGTCAGATTAATTCCCCCCAGATACCTGAACAAATAATTTCCAAACGACAATATGCTTCTAAAAGCTTCTGACTGGGAAACCGAGAAGCAATCAGAGCTTAAAGACTGAGAAGTGAAACAGTTGGAAAAAAGCTCCTAATGTCATTCTTTTTCTGTCCAAAACCCAACTGTTAGGCTGGGTCAGTTTCCCTTTAAAAACAAAGCACCATCTGTTGAAGTTGTTTGCAGTAGTGACTGATGAAACAAAAGTGAATCGGGTGTTGTGTTTTTATGGTTAAACAGTGTACAAGTTGATACATGGTATCTATCTGTTTTAGTTTTATATATATATATATATATATATATATATATATATATATATATATATATATATATATATATATATATATATATATATATACAT